>NW_026626904.1:0-1469 GCF_030028575.1 Malurus melanocephalus
GTGAAGCAGCTGCTGAGGGCGTGGAAATGCAAGAAATCCTAACCAAGGAGCTGCTGGGAGAGTGGAGGTTGGCTGCTGTGGCCTTCGTGGTGGGCACCCCGTGAGGATGATCCTTTAGGGCAGGGAAAAGAATTGGATAAAGGATTTTCACCCTGGCACACTCAGCAGGAGCCTCAGAGCTCGTTCTGATATCGGTAAAAAAGGACAAGAGGCCAAAAGAAGGATTTTACTCRATACTCAATACCCAGGTCTGACTGAGAATGCCCAAAATCCTTGTCCCTGTCCCAAATTGCCCAGAGCAGTGCCACCTCCCCTGTGCCCATCCTTGTCCCTGTCCCATATTGCCCAGGGCAGTGCCACCTTCCCCTGTACCCATCCTTGTCCCTGTCCCAAATTACCCAGAGCAGTGCCACCTTCCCTGTGTGACCATCCTTGTCCCTGTCCCTCAATGCCCAGGGCAGTGCCACCTCCCCTGTCCCCATCCTTGTCCCTGTCCCTCAATGCCAAGGGCAGTGCCACCCCCGCTGTGTGCCCATTCATGTCCTTCATTGCCCAGGGCAGTGCCACCCCCCTGTGCCCATCCTTGTCCCTGTCCCTCATTGCCCAGGGCAGTGCCACCCCCTGTACCCATCCTTGTCCCTGACCCTCAATGCCAAGGGCAGTGCCACCCCCGCTGTGTGCCCATTCATGTCCTTCATTGCCCAGGGCACTGCCACCTTCCCCTGTGCCCATCCTTGTTCCTGTCCCCCATTGCCCAGGGCAGTGCCACCCCGCTGTACACATCCTTGTCCCTGACCCTCAATGCCCAGAGCAGTGCCACCCCCCTGTGCCACCATCCTTGTCCCTGTCCCTCATTTCCCAGGGCAGTGCCACCTCCCCTGTGCCCATCTTTGTCCTTGTCCCTCATTTCCCAAGGCACTGCCACTTCCCCTGTCCCCATCCTTGTCTCTGTCCCTCAATGCCCAGGGCAGTGCCATCTTCCTTGTGTGCCCATCCTTGTCCCTGTCCCTCAATGCTCAGGGCACTGCCACCTCCCCTGTGTGACCATCCTTGTCCCTGTCCCTCATTGCCCAGGGTAGTGTCACCTCCCCTGTCCCCATCCTTGTCCCTGTCCCTCAATGCCCAGGGCAGTGCCACCCCCCTGTACCCATCCTTGTCCCTGTCCCTCATTGCCCAGGGCAGTGCCACCTCCCCTGTCCCCATCCTTGTCCCTGTCCTTCATTGCCCAGGGCAGTGCCACCCCCCTGTGCCACCATCCTTGTCCCTGTCCCCCATTACCCAGGGCAGTGCCACCTCCCCTGTGCCCATCCTTGTCCCTGTCCCCCATTACCCAGGGCAGTGCCACCTCCCTGTACCCATCCACATCCTTCATTGCTCAGGGCAGTGCCACCTCCCCTGTGCCCATCTTTGTCCTTGTCTCTCATTTCCCAGGGCAGTGCCACCCCCTGTACCCATCCTTGTCCCTGTCC
>NW_026626904.1:4234-5340 GCF_030028575.1 Malurus melanocephalus
GTGGTCACTGCCACCTCCCGGACTGTCCCCTGACCGCGGTGTGGCCACTCTGTTAGCGGGGACTGGGCTAACTGGGAGCACTGTGGTCACTGCCACCTTCCGGACTGTGCCCTTCCGGGCTGTCCCCTGACCGCTGTGTGGCCACTCTGTTAGCTGGGACCGTAGTCACTGTCACCTCTTGGACTGTCCCCCGATCACGGTGTGGTCACCCCGTTAGTGGGAACTGGGCTGAACTGGGAGCGCTGTGGTCACTGCCACCTCTCGGACTGTCCCCCGACCGCGGTGTGGCCACTCCGTTAGCAGGGACTGGGCTAAACTGGGAGGACTGTGCCAGAGGGGTGGGGTCACTGCCACCTCTCGGACTGTCCCCCGACCGCGGTGTGGCCACTCTGTTAGCGGGGACCGTAGTCACTGCCAGCTCTCGGACTGTCCCCCGACCACGGTGTGGTCACCCGTTAGCAGGGACTGGGCTGAACTGGGAGTGCTGTGGTCACTGCCACCTTTCAGATTGTCCCCCAGCCCCGCTGTGGCCACCCGTTAATGGGGACTAGGCTGAGGTGGGAGCTGTGGTCACTGCCACCTCCCAGATTGTCCCCTGACCGCAGTGTGGTCACTCTGTTAGGGAGACTGGGCTGTGCCAGCGGGCTGTGGTCACTGCCACCTCCCGGACTGTCCCCTGACTGCACTGTGGCCACTCCGTTAGCGGGGACCGTGGTCACTGCCACCTCTCCGACTGTCCCCCGACCGCACTGTGGCCACTCCGTTAGCAGGGACTGGGCCAACTGGGAGCACTGTGGTCACTGCCACCTCCCGGACTGTCCCCTGACTGCAGTGTGGTCACTCTTGTAGGGGGACTGGGCTGTGACAGCGGGCTGTGGTCACTGCCACCTCTCGGACTGTCCCCTGACCGCAGCGTGGTCACCCCATTAGTGGGACTAGGCTGAACTGGGAGCGCTGTGGTCACTGCCACCTATCAGACTGTCCCTCATCCCCAGTCCGGCCACCCCATTAGCGGGACTGGGCTGAACTGGGAGGATCTGTGAGTCCCTGCTGGCCCACCCTGACCCACACGGGTGACAATCGTGTCCTCCAGCTCTCACAGGTCC
>NW_026626905.1:0-3289 GCF_030028575.1 Malurus melanocephalus
GAAACTGTGAGTAACGGGGGAGTAACGGGGGAGTAGGGAGTGAGTAACCAGCGCAGCTTCAGGAAACCCTGCGGGGAGACATGGAAACTCTGAGGAACGGGGGAGTAGGGAGTGAGTAAAGAGTGAGTAACCAGCGCAGCTTCAGGAAACCCTGCGGGGATACACGGGGACTGTGAGTAATGGCGGAGTAACGGGGGAGTAACGGGGGAGTAGGGAGTGAGTAGGGACTGAGTAATACAGGGACAGCGCAGGTTCAGGAAACCCTGCGGGGATGGACACGGAAACTGTGAGTAAGGAGTGAGTAAGGTGTGAGTAGTGCAGGGGCAGCGCAGCCTCAGGAAACCCTGCGGGACACACGGGAACTGTGAGTAACGGGGGAGTAAAGAGTGAGTAATACAGGGGCAGCGCAGGTTCAGGAAACCCTGCGGGGATGGACACGGGGTGAGTAACGGGGGAGTAAAGGGGGAGTAGGGAGTGAGTAGTACAGGGGTGCAGGTTCAGGAAACCCTGCGGGGACACACGGGGTGTGAGTAGGGAGTGAGTAGGGACTGAGGAGGGAGTGAGTAGGGAGTGAGTAGTATGAGGGCAGGACAGGAAACCCTGCGGGGACAAGGGACTGTGAGTAAGGAGGGAGTARGGAGTGAGTAGTACAGGGGYMCAGGTTCAGGAAACCATGGGGACAMCACACAGSGGGGGTGAGTAAGGGYGGAGTAGGGAGGGAGTAATATGAGGGCAGGTGTGAGTAGTATGAGGGCAGGATTAGACACGGAGCAAGGAGCGAGTACCGCATTAGACCCGGAGTAAGCAGCGAGTAGGGGATTACACCCGTAGTRAGGAGTGAGTAGGGGATTAGACCCAGAGTAGGGGATTAGACCTGTAGTAAGGAGTGAGTACTGGATTTCACCCGTAGTAAGCAGCGAGTAAAGGATTAGACCCATAGTAAGGAGTGAGTAGGGGAAAGACATGGAGTAAGGAGTGTGGAACACACGGAGTGAGGAATGTGGAATGAATGGAGTAGGGAGTGAGTACAGAATTACACCCATAGTAAGCAGCGAGTAGGGGATTACACCCGTAGTAAGCAGTGAGTACAGATTTACACCCGTAGTAAACAGCGAGCAGCCGTACCTCCATGATGAACTGGCCCGAGTAGGGGATTAGACCCCGAGTAGGGGATTACACCCATAGTAAACAGTGAGTAGGGGATTACACCCGTAGTAAACAACGAGTAGGGGATTACACCCGTAGTAAACAACGAGTAGATTTACACCCGTAGTAAACAGCGAGTAGCCGTACCTCCATGACGAACTGGCCCGAGTAGGGGATTACACCCATAGTAAGTAGCGAGTAGGGGATTACACACAGAGTAAGGAGTAGGGGATTACACCTGTAGTAAGCAGCGAGTAGGGGATTACACCCGTAGTAAGGAGTACCAGATTACACCTGTAGTAAGGAGTGAGTACAGAATTACACCCATAGTAAACAGCGAGTAGGGGATTAGACCCATAGTAAGGATTGAGTACAGAATTACACCCATAGTAAGGAGCGAGTAGGGGATTAGACCCGAAGTAAGGAGCGAGTAGGGGCAACACACGGAGTAAGGAGTGTGGAACACACAGAGTAGGGAGCGAGTACAGGATTACACCCGTAGTAAGCAGTGAGTACCAGATTACACTTGTAGTAAACAGCAAGTAGCCGTACCTCCATGATGAACTGGCCCGAGTAGGGGATTAGACACGGAGTACAGATTTACACCCGTAGTAAGCAGTGAGTAGTTACCTCCATGATGAACTGTCCCGAGTAGAGGATTACACCCATAGTACACATTTACACCCATAGTAAACAGCGAGTACCTCACCTCCATGATGTACTAGCCCGGGTAGATTTACACCCATAGTAAGCAGTGAGTATCTCACCTCCATGACGAACTGGCCCGAGAAGGGGATTACACCCGGAGTAGGGGATTACACCCGTAGTAAGGAATACCGGATTACACCCGTAGTAAGCAGCGAGTACCAGATTACACCTGTAGTAAACACTGAGTAGCTGTACCTCCATGATGAACTGGCCCGAGTAGGGGATTAGACCCAGAGTAAGCAGTGAGTAGATTTACACCAATAGTAAACAGCAAGTAGGGGTTTAGATCCATAGTAAGGAGTACGGAATTACACCCGTAGTAAGTAGTGAGTAGATTTACACCCGTAGTAAGCAGCGAGTATCTCACCTCCATGACGAACTGTCCCGAGTAGGGGATTACACCCATAGTACAGATTTACACCCATAGTAAGCANGACAGCCGGGGTGTCCCCACTGCCAGGGTGGTGGTGGCACTCGGGGTGTGACAGCCGGGGTGTCCCCACTGCCAGGGTGGTGGTGGCACTCGGGGGGGGACAGCCAGGGTGTCCCCTTGGCAGGGTGGTGGTGGCACTCGGGGGGGGACAGCCAGGGTGTCCCCTTGGCAGGGTGGTGGTGGCACTCGGGGGGTGACAGCCAGGGTGTCCCCTTGGCAGGGTGGTGGCATCGAGGGGCACATGGCACCCTGCTGTGTCCCCTGGCATCATGGTGGTGACAGTGACATCCAGGGTGTCCCCTGGCATGGTGGCAGTGGTGACACAGTGGCCTCCAGGCTGTCCCCTTGGCAGGGTGGTGGTGGCACTCGGGGGGTGACAGCCAGGGTGTCCCCGCTGCCAGGGTGGTGGCATTGAGGGGCACATGGCACCTGGGTGTGTCCCCTGGCATCATGGTGGTGACAGTGACATTTAAGTTATCCCCTTGGCAGGGTGGTGGTGGTATACGGGGGGTGACAGCCAGGGTCTGCCCTTGGCAGGGTGGTGGCATTGGGGGACACATGGCACCCCRGGTTTTCCTCCTGGCATGGTGGCAGTGGTGACACAGTGACATCCAGGATGTCCCCCTGGCAGGGTGGTGGCATCGAGGGGCACATGGCACTTCAGTTGTCCCCTTGGCGTGGTGGCAGTGGCACAGTGGGGCACGCAGGCACCCTGCTGTCCCCAGCCGCTCCACGAGTGCCACCCCTATGTCCCCATGTCCCTGTCCCCATATCCCTGTCCCGTGTCCCTGTGTCCCTGTCCCCGTGTCCCCATGTCCCTGTCCCCTGTCCCCATATCCCTGTCCCGTGTCCCTGTGTCCCTGTGTCCCTGTGTCCCTGTCCCCGTGTCCCCATGTCGCACCTGTCACACCTGTCCCCATGTCCCCGTGTCCCCGTGTCCCTGTTCCCGTGTCCCCCGTGTCCCTGTCCCCTGTCCCTGTCCCATGTCCCTGTCCCTGTCCC
>NW_026626905.1:4627-6891 GCF_030028575.1 Malurus melanocephalus
AACTGTCCCGAGTAGGTGCCGGTCATGGTGGAGCTCTGTCCGGCCGCCAGGATCCCGATGGCCCAAATGTACAGAGCAGCGGGGCCGAAATAACAGCCCAGGACCACGCCCTGGGGGCGGAGCTTCGTTAGCCACGCCCACCGCATGGGAGGGGCTCTGTTAGCCACGCCCGCCGCTACGGGAGGGGCGGAGCTTCGTTAGACACGCCCACCGCATGGGAGGGGCGGAGCTTCGTTAGACACACCCACTGACATGGGAGGGGCGGAGCTTCGTTAGACACGCCCACTGACATGGGAGGGGAGGAGCTTCATTAGACACGCCCACCGCAAGGGAGGGGCGGAGCTTCATCAGACACGCCCACCACAAGGGAGGGGCGGAGCTTCGTTAGACACGCCCACCGCAAGGGGAGGGGCGGAGCTTCGTTAGACACGCCCACCACAAGGGGAGGGGCGGAGCTTCGTTAGACACGCCCACCACAAGGGAGGGGCGGAGCTTCGTTAGCCACGCCCACTGATATGGGAGGGGCGGAGCTTCGTTAGACACGCCCACCGATACGGGAGGGGCTCTGTCAGCCACACCCACTGCCACGGTTACACCCAACAGTAAGGGGTGAGTAACACTGGAATGTCCCCAAAGTGTCCCCAAGGCCATGGACACTGGACAGGGTCACCAGGCTGTCCCCAAACCGTCCCCTCTCTGTCCCCTCTCTGTCCCCATGCCATCCCCCCGTTGTCCCCCATTGTCCCCTCACTGTCCCCAAACTCACCCCTTTGTAGATGTCCACACTGTCCCCTCACTGTCCCTCTCTGTCCCCATGCCATCCCCCCGTTGTCCCCTCACTGTCTCCTCACTGTCCCCTCATTGTCCCCAAGCTGTCCCCATGCTATCCCCCCGTTGTCCCCTCGTGTCCCCTCTCTATCCCCAAACTCACCCCTTTGTAGATGCCCACTCTGTCCCCANGGCAAGCGGCCACCCAGGGCCATCTCCGCCTGCGGCCCCTCGGCCAGCGTCAACGGGCTGCTGCGGGACAGCGAGACCGCCGGTGAGGGACAGGGGACACGGCCACTGTGTCACTGTCACTGTGTCACTGTCACTGTGTCACTGTGGAACGGTGTCACTGTCACTGTCACTGTGTCACCCTACCCCCCGAGCCAGCCAGTGAGGGACAGGGGACACGGGCACTGTGTCACTGTGTCACCATGTCAGTGTGTCACCGTGTCATTGTGTCACTGTCACTGTGTCATTGTGTCACTGTGTCACCATGTCAGTGTGTCACTGTCACTGTGTCACTGTGTCACCATGTCAGTGTGTCATTGTGTCATTGTGTCATTGTCACTGTGTCACTGTGTCACTGTCACTGTGTCACTGTGTCACTTTGTTGTCACTGTCACTGTCACCGTCACTGTCACTGTGTCACTGTGTCATTGTCACTGTCACTGTGTCACTGTGTAATCATGTCATTGCCACTGTCACTGTCACTGCCACTTTGTCACTGTCACTGTGTCACTGTGTCACTGTCACTGTCACTGTCACTGTGTCACTGTGCAACGGTGTCACTGTCACTGTGTCACCATGTCCCTGTGTCACAATGTCTCCATGTCACCATGTCACTGTGTCACTGTCACTGTCACTGTGTCATTGTCACTATTGGTGTCACTGTCACTGTGTAACTGTGTCACTGTCAGTGTGTCACTATGTCACTGTCACTGTGTCACTGTCATTGTCACTGTGTCACTGCGTCACTGTCACCGTGTCACTGGGTCACCATGTCACCGTGTTACTTTCACTGTGTCACTGTGTCATTGTCACTATCGCTGTCACTGTGTCACTGTGTCACTGTGTCACTGTCACTGTGTCACCATGTCACACTCCCCCCACGAGCCAGCCGGTGAGACATGAGGAGACAGCCGGGGTGTCACTGTCACTGTCACTGTGTCACTTTGTCACTGTCACCGTGTCATCGTCACTGTGTCACTGTCACCGTCACCCTGTCATTGTGTCACCGTGTCCCTGTGCCACTGTGTCACCGTGTCACCATGTCACCGTGTCCCCATGTCACCCTCACAGCCGCTGTCCCCTCGATGTCCCTGAGCCTCCCGCCCGAGCCGGGGCTGAAGGTGCTGACCAAGGGCGAGCGGTCACTGCAGCGCTGCGCCTCCGCCTCCGGGGCCAAACTGGCTGCAGGTGAGTGACCCTGGGGACAGCGGGGGACACCTGGGGACAGGGGAGTGACCCTGGGGACAGGGGGGTGACATCTGGGGACA
>NW_026626906.1:0-1258 GCF_030028575.1 Malurus melanocephalus
GGCGGGCAGCAGCCCCGGGATGCACAGAGTGCTGTCCATGGATGCAACGCTCGCCCCGAGAGACCCCCGAGCTCCCGGCCAGTTTGGACACCCTGTTGCAGTCCCCGATGATAAACAAGAAGAAGCAAAAAGTAGATGGAAAGAAGGAAACTTTAATGTCTACCTCAGCGATCTGATCCCTGTGGACCGAGCCATACCCGACACCAGGCCTGCAGGGTAAGATCCTCGCCCCTCGCACAAACCCCTGTGCCACACCCTGGGAAGGGCTCGGTGCTCTGGAGAGGGKTTCTGGGGCACACGGAGCCCTTCACTTCAGCCGTGCTACCTGTCAGATGGCTTTTGCCTGYCCAGGTCAGAGCAGTTTGTGTCAAACACGGACCTGGGTAGAGTTTGCAGTTTGCTTTAACCCCTGAGCCCGGCTGCCCAAGGGGGCSGGTGGTGATGGGGCTCAGACCCCTCTGTGCCTTAGGACCCCGTACCTGGGGTGTCCCGTACAGCTCTGGGCACGGCTGGTTCCAGAGTTTCAGGGTTGGTTCCTGGACCCTGCCCCGTCCGTGTTCTGGGCAGCAGGAGCTGCCCGAGGTGTGAGAGTCACAGCCCTGCCCTGAGCATGGGGCACCCCAAGGGCCCTCCTGGCCAGGGGACCTGCGGTGGCTCCACAAACCCCACAGGAGCCGCCTGAGCACAGGAACAGCGCTGTGGTGGCTCCACAAACCCCACAGGAGCCAGCTGAGCACAGGAGCAGCGCTGTGGTGGCTCCAGAAACCCCACAGGAGCAGCACTGTGGTGGCTCCAGAAACCCCACAGGAGCAGCGCTGTGGTGGCTCCACAAACCCCACAGGAGCCGCCTGAGCACAGGAACAGCGCTATGGTGGCTCAGAGCCAGCGCTGGGTTTGCTCTGACAGCAGAGCCCGGAGTTGTGAGCAGGAATTGCCTCCGGGSAGTGACACCTGCCCAGGAGGGGACACGGGAACGCCTTGGCCAAACAGGGCGCGTCCCTGGGACCGGAGCTGCTGCCGCGGGGCACGGAGCCACAGGGAGCTGGGATGATTTTCACTGAGCCAAAACACTTTTGATTTCCTGTGAAGCCCTGAAATACATCCCTTCAGAAGGGGTTCCTGTAGAACCAAGTGAGCACATCCTGTCCCGTGGAGCTGCCCACAAGACGGGCCCTGGGGCTCTGTGGGGTTCCCCTCACCCCTCTGTTCCCCTCCCAGCACTGCAGGGCTTCCCCTCCACATTTCACATTGGCCATTT
>NW_026626906.1:2198-5045 GCF_030028575.1 Malurus melanocephalus
TACACAATAATTGCCTGAGTTTCAGAATCAGGGTCTGTGGGGCCCCGTTCCCCCACACCCCAGGTTTTCGGGAGTGTGAGTGGCCATCCCCCGTGACCCCGCGCTGCTGTTGCAGGTGTCCYGAGCAGCAGGTCCACGATGACCTCCCCACCACCAGCATCATCATGTGCTTCGTGGATGAGGTGTGGTCCACCCTGCTGCGCTCCGTGCACAGCGTCCTCGGCCGCTCTCCCCCGCACCTCATCGAGGAAATCATTTTGGTCGACGACTTCAGCACCAAGGGTGGGTGAAGCTTCTGCTGCCTTTATGAAACTAATATAACTCGAGGGCAAAATGCAGTTTGTTCCCTGTAATTCGATTCTGAATAGGAGAGAAATCACATTTTCTCCTTCATTCCTTTAGAAGGAGTGCTGTGATTTCCCCACTGCTGGCTCTGCAGAAGTCTCAGAGGGGCTGCAGAGCTCACCCCACGCACCCAGAGCCGTGCACTGCCCAAATGTTCTCACCCCAGACCTGCTGTGCCTGGAGGTGCTGCCAGGGCAAAGCTGCTCRTGGCTTTGTCGCTGTGGGTGCGTGGAAATGGCTGAGTCGGGCTCTGCCTCTCCTCTCTGCAGAGTACCTGAAGGAGCAGCTGGACAAATACATGGCACAGTTCCCCAAGGTGAAGATCCTGCGTCTCAAGGAGCGGCACGGTCTGATCCGGGCCAGGCTGGCGGGAGCAGAGATCGCCAAAGGTAGGATGGGAACAGTTTTGGGATCCCAGAGGTGCTGGGGACCCCTCCCCGCGCTGGGGTCGTTGGGATCTCCATCCTCAGCTCCACCAGCTGCCCCAGCCAGGCCCTGTCAGCACTGAAATGACGGTTCCTGCTGGGACCTGCCCTGCCAAGCAGGGAAAGTGCTCTTGGCTGTGCTTGGGCAGGGCTGGGGATCCAGGGAGGGCCTTGGCACAGTGGCAGCAGCACCCTGAGCCCCCGGGGTGCCCGTTCAGCAGGGCACTGACCCTCCCGGCTCTGCCACAGGCGCTGTGCTGACATTCCTGGACTCGCACGTGGAGTGCAATGTGGGATGGCTGGAGCCGCTGCTGGACAGGGTCCGCCTGCGCCGCACCAAGGTGGCCTGTCCYGTCATCGAGGTCATCAGCGACAAGGACATGAGGTGAGCCGATCCCACAGCCCCTGCAGGGGTCTAAGAGAAGCCTTTTACTGGGTGATTTCAGGCGGGGTGACCCCGCAGCTTTCCTTCCACAGGGCACACGGAGCGTTGCTGTGCCCCACAAAGGAGCATCACTGTGCCCGTGGCCCGTGTTCGTCACACACATTTCTGCTTTTTCACAACTTGTAGCGCATGAAGAGGATTCCTGATGAAATTTGTTAAAATCCTGGTTTAATTACCTTCAGATACTCATCTTCACTCATTAGGGGTGACATTTCAATCAGGAATGTGACTCAGAATTAGTCAGCCCAATCTTTTCTCTGTTCAGTTACATGACGGTGGACAACTTCCAGCGTGGGATTTTTACTTGGCCRATGAATTTTGGATGGAAGCAGATTCCACAAGAGGTCATTGAGAAAAATAAAATCAAGGAGACTGATATAATAAGGTAAAAACAAAGCAAATGTGAGAGAGCTTTGCATACCTGCCTGTTCCTTTGGTAATAATTTAGCAGCAAAGGGTCATTTGAGGACGAATGTTGTTCCTTCTTGGCCAGGTGTTGTTCCTGTGTTTTCCAGGACACTTGGGGCATGGTGTGCTGTGCAATCCCACCAGCAGGCACGGGCAAAGCCCAGGGAGCCTTTCCCCAACTCATGGCACTGCTGGTGGGAGAGAATTCACTGCCTTTTCCCTTCCCTGCCCCATTACAGCCAGGTAAAGCCATCCAAATGCCATCTCTGTCACTGACACTCCATCTCTGTTCCCAGGTGCCCYGTCATGGCAGGTGGCCTGTTCTCCATCGATAAGAAATATTTTTTTGAGTTGGGAATGTACGACCCGGGRCTGGATGTCTGGGGAGGGGAAAACATGGAGATTTCGTTCAAGGTAGGTCCCTGTCCCGTGCCTGTACCCCTGCCAGCCCGGGTGGGTGGTGGGGCTCGGGCAGGGGCTCCCCAGGGATGGGGACAGCTCCCCCTCTGCCCTGGCCCTGATTTTCTGCTTCTCTCCTGGCTCGCACAAAGCCAGCGCCCAACATCAGCTCGTGTTTCTGTCAGTGACATCTGTTTCTCAGGTCTGGATGTGCGGAGGAGAGATCGAGATAGTCCCCTGCTCCAGAGTTGGGCATATTTTCAGGAATGACAATCCTTATTCCTTCCCAAAAGACCGGGTGAGCACGGTGGAGAGGAACCTGGCCCGCGTGGCAGAGGTGTGGCTGGACGAGTACAAGGAGCTCTTCTACGGCCACGCTTACCACCTGCTCCTGAAAAACGTGGACGTGGGTGACCTGAGCCAGCAAATGCGGCTGCGGGAGAAGCTGCGCTGCCAGAGCTTCCGCTGGTACCTGGAGAACGTCTACCCGGACCTGGAGGCGCCCCTGGTTAAAGCCAGCGGGCTGGTACGTGCCCAAAGTGTTCACTGTCAGGGCATGGTGTGCCCTGGGCAGCATCCACATGCTTTGGGAGCATTTTGGGTGTTCCATAGGGCACAGAGCGGGGATTCACAAAGAAATGGTCACAGCTGCAAGGGGCAATTTCCCTCGAGAGAGCTAGCTGGGTGTTGGGATGGAGCGGGACTTGCGGCAGTGCGGGGCCGGGATGTGCCTCAGGGCTGCTGGGGTGACAAATCCCTCGGTGGTGGAGGGTCCCACACCGCACGGGGGTCCCGGGATCCCGGGGATCCCTCCCTCGCTGCCCC
>NW_026626907.1:0-5137 GCF_030028575.1 Malurus melanocephalus
CCTGACCCCAATCCAACATTCCCACCCACAGTTCAGCCCCCCTGAACCCGCCCATCCCCTCCCGAGCCCGGGGCACCCCCGCCCCGCCCATTCCCGGCTCTGGCGCTGTCCCGTTCCCAAATCCCATCCCAAACACTCGATCCCGGCTGGACCCGGTGACACCGAGCCCTCTGCTCCACCAGACGGGAATTCCAGGCAGGAAGGGGTTCCACTATCCCCGCTCCCGCCCTTGGAGATGGAGCAGCCCGGAGATGCCCAGGTGGGAAGGAAATGAGGAAAAAMCGGAGGAATTGGGGTCGGAGCCACAAAAGTGGATGAAATGAGAGGCTCAGGGCGCTCTGAGCACACCCAAAGGGCTTTTCCAGGAGTGTCCCCCATCCCCGGGGCTGTGGCCTCTCCATCCCCCCTCTCGCAGCCCCTCCCCTCCCATCCCCGTCTCGCCACCAAATTAAAAGCGTTCTCGCTGCCGGCAGCAATAATTCATCCCACGTCTAATGCTCAACATTTTGTCAGGATTATCCCGATTAACCCAGAATTAATCCCGATCTCAATGTTAACAGGATTAGCGTTCAAATCGGATTAGGTTTTTTAAACCGGACCCCTTGACTAAAGGAAGGGTCCGTCCCCCTCCAGATGTGCGAATCCAGATGTGAAGGGCAGCGGGGCGGGCACTCCCTGATTTGGGATGGGCTCCGGGACGGGCGGGTCCGGCTGTTCCCACACCCGATCCCAAAATCCGGCACCCGCCCCACCCTCTGCAGGTGACATCGCCCCGGGGCCGCGTCCCCACCCAAAGCCACCCGCCCGTGCCCTCTCCGCGTTTTCCCCGCGTTCCTGCCGGCACCGAGCGGCTCCTGATGAATATTGAAAAGCCCAAATTCCTCTGCAGCCTCATGAATATTGACGCTCCGCTCCCCGCGCCTYCCCTGTGCGCCCCTCAGCGGGATCGGGATGGGCCCGGGATCTTCCCGGGAGGAGACATTCCAGGGCTGGCCCAGAGTCCCTTCAGCCCTCAAAATGCTCCTTTTCTCCCCAAAAAGCGGGCGGGGCAGTGCCGCTGCTGGCGGTGGGGCAGCAGAAGGTGCTGGAAGGGACTGGGAGCGGCCCCAGTGAGGGGACACGCGGGTCCCTCCTCACCCCACCCTGTCCCGCCCCTCGGGAGGAGCAGCAGTGACCGTTCCCCCCTCGGGACAATCGGGATCGGGATCAGGGATCGGGATCGGCGCGTTTTTATTCCCGGGTTYCCTTTCCCCAGCGGGAATTTCCAGCCCGGAACCGCCCCCCGGGAGCCCCCGGACAAACAGAGATCTGCCCCGGCCCTGAGCGGGGATTGGGGTGGGGTCCCCTCAGGAGAAGCTTTTGGGGTCAGGGGGACATTCCTGGCTCCATCCCTGGCGCCTCGACCCCCACCCACCCTTTACCCTGAGCCACGCTCTGTCCCTGCTCCGCCGCGGGTGACAAAATCTTCCAAAAATAATCCAATGACAGCATCCTCCGGGGACGCGGAGGGACGGGGAGCGGGGCCAGGCGGGAGGGGACAGCGGAGAGGGGACGGAGGGAGAAGGGACAGGGATGGGGATGGGGATGGGATTGGGATCGAGGGCTGAGCACCCTGAGACCTGGCACAGGGCACGAGTGAGGGACAGCGCCATCGCGGTGGCGGGGGATGGCCCTGAGCAGGGAATTCCAAATTCTCCGGAATTTGAGGCAGGATTTGCTGGGACAGCTGTGGACAGGGAGGGCGGGAGCCAGGGAATGCCTGTGGGCACATCCTGGGGAAAAAAAAGGCTCCGAGGGTCCGTTTGAAGGGCAAAAAATCCCTTCCCATTCCTACACCCTGACGGGATCCCCGATCCCGATCCCGATCCTCGATCCCGATCCCCAATCCCAAACCCCGATCCCGATCCGGGGCTGGAGCGGATAACGCCGCTCGTTTAAAGCCAAACGTGTCCTGAGCGTCCCCCGCCGCTCCCCGCCCTCATCCCCGCCGTTTTTCCCCGCTCTGCATCCTTTGCTCCGCTGCCTTTGATGTTCCTTTAAAGCCGCGGCTCCCAAGGAGCTCTCCCGAGCCTTTGGATGTTCCCGTTCCTCGCTCGTCCCGCCAGGAGCGCGCCCACCCCCCGCATCAGCACAGCGGGACCCCCGCCCCCGGCGCTGCCGCTCCYCACGAGTTCCCGCAGGATTTTCCCCCTCGGACCCCCCAAACCCTGCGRGCCACGGGGATGCTCCTTCCCAGGATTTTGGGGCCCCTGGAACGCGGCGGGGATGGGATTGGGGTGCCCGTGGCGAGCAGCCCCGGCTGCCTCATGACCCACTGGGGCAGGGGGGGATTTATCCCACAGCGGGGAGAGCCGGGAATTTGCTCCCCTTGGGGAGGAGTCCAAGGTTTGGGCGGAAAAACAGGGAATTAGAGAAAACCCATCCCCTGTGGGTTGGGATGGAGCCCTGTGGGGTGGGGGGACTCCTAAAGCCCGGCCCCGCTTCGTTCCTTAGACGCAAAAAAATCGGGGAAGAAAAYCCAGAATTTGAGGATTTTGTGCGTCCCTCCCCTCGCAGCGCCGGGAATGTCCCCGTGGGAACGGGGACAGCTGAGGGTCCCGGAGCCGCTGTCCCACCCCCCGAACGCTCCGGGAACGCGAACTCGGGGCAGGTGCGCGCATTTCCCGGCCCCTCCGCCCCCGCTGCCCGCCGACATTCCCGGCTTTTCCTCCGCGGGGACAACGCGCCAAGGTCACCAACCCGGCCCCGCGGCGACCTTGAGGGGCTGCCGGGGGAGGAGGGAGGGACGCGGCCGCACAAGGACCGGGCTGTTCTGTCCCGAGGTGCTGGCAGCAGGGACCGGGCGGGGACAGTCCCTGTCCCTTTGTGMCCAGGTGGCTTTAGGGACAAAGCTCCGCAGATTTCTCCGCTTTCCCGGGATTTCCAACCGCGGGGGTTGGAGCCAGGGATGAGATCCCTYCCCCTGCCCGATGCCTCCAGCCCAGAACACAACTTTGTTTTACGGTTTGGAGATCCCTCAGCACCAAATTCCAGCCTGGGAATCCCGTTCCTCCTCCCTCTGGTGTAAAAATCTCCCGACACCAAACTCAAGCCTGGAAATTCGGCTCCTCCTCCCTCGCCATCAATCCCGGGAGGTGCTGCCGCCGCCGCTCCCACCCCGAGACTCCCGGGCTCACTCTCCCGCCCCATTGTCTGCGATTTTGGGGAATGAGGGGGACGAGGAACCCGAGGAGGATCTGAGCATCAGCCAAGTGAGGAGAAGTGACGGAAACACCGAGAGAGGGAAGGGGGCAGAGCCCGGCGGGGTCAGGGGCGGGAACAGCTCCAGGAGGAGGAGGAGGAGGAGGAGAAGAGGAGGAGGAGGAGGCGGCTGGAAACCCGAGCAACCCCTGCATCCCTGCCTGGGAGCGGCCACAGGACGGAGCTCCACAGACCCCGTCCAGAACCGGCCTTTCCCTGTCCTTTCCCGTCCTTTCCCGTCCTTTTCCCGTCCTTTTCCCGTCCTTTCCCCGTCCTTTCCTCGTCCTTTCCCCGTCCTTTCCCTGTCCTTATCCCGTCCTTTTCCCGTCCTTTTCCCGTCCTTTTCCCGTCCTTTCCCGTCCTTTCCCATCCTTTTCCCGTCCTTTCCCCAGAATTCCGATCTCTGCCGCGAGGAAATAACCCCAGAACAGCAGGATTTGTGTGTGCACAACTCACCCCAAACCCAAAAAATCCCYCTCAGGAGCTTCAGCCTCAGCTGAGCGGAGACCAAACGACTCCAGATCAAGAATCCTCATCCAAAAAAAACCACCCCGAGCTCCCACGCCCCCTCCAGAGCCACAGCCGGGGCGGCCAAGCACATGCATTTCAAAGAGAAGCAGCAAAAATCCGAAATACTGACCTTAAAGCTCCAGTAGTTGGGTTGCTAACAAAGGAAAAAAGATAAAACAACAGAAGAAAACACACACACACACACACACACAAAAATAAAAACCATTAAGATTCTTGCTTTGACTCTTGTTTTCCCTTAGAGAGGGAATTTAAACCTGCTCTGGCTCCTGCCCCTCCCAAGGGGTTGCTGGAGTTTCGGGGAGCAAGTGGGGGGCGGGGATTGAAGCAAATTGGGGTGAAAAGGGAGGGGAAAGGGTTTGTGACACCAGCCCAGCATCGCTACTGGTGTCACCAGTGTGCCCAGCCCATCCTGGCACTGCCGCCGTGCTGGAAGTCACAATAATGTTCATTTTTAATGGGATTTTCCACCCCACCCCCCCTTTCCCCGCTCTGCCCCCGCCCCCTCCCCGCGTTGTGTTGTCACCGGTGTCACAGCGATGTGTCACCGCCGGCGACAGGAGCTGGCACCGCTCAGAGCCCGGGGAGCCATCCCATCCCATCCCATCCCATGGATCCCATCCCATCCCATCCCATCCCATGGAGCCCATCCCATCCCATGGATCCCATCCCATCCCATGGATCCCATCCCATCCCATCCCATCCCATCCCATCCCATCCCAATCCCTGAGGGTTCAGGACCCCCCTCCCACCGCAGCAGGGCCAGGACGGGGCAGGGGGAGCCCAGCGAGGCACGGGATGATGGAATTATTATGGAATTAYGGAATTATGGAATTATGGAMTTGTGGAATGGTTTGGGCAGGAAGGGCCCCAAAGCCCTCCAGGACAGGGACATTTCCCTCTGTCCCAGTTTTGTCCCGGTCCCAGCGGGAGCGGAGCGGATCCGGTGACAAGAGGCGGATCCGGTGACACGAGGCGGATCCGGTGACACGGGCAGGGATCACCTGGCGGGAAGGGGAACTCGCGGGGACAGCGCTGGGTGCGGTGAGAGGAACGAGAACAAAGCGGCTTCTGTGCCATTCCCGGGTTTGTCCCAACGGGATTTTATTGGGRTCAAAGTTCCGCCCTCCCCTCTCACTCCCCACCCATCCTCTCGCTTTCATTCCTCCCCTCCACGCCCCCCGTGCCTGCAAACCTCGTTTGTCACTCAGAGGACGATTTTTAACGATTATTTCAGATCCCCASCAAGCCCCTGCACCGAGCAGTCCCCAGAACACCCGGGAGAGGCTGCGATAACCCCGGACCAGGGCAGGGTTTGCACCCCGGCAATTGCCCCATCCCAGGGCAGATCTGGCGCTCCCTCCCCTTC
>NW_026626908.1:0-5285 GCF_030028575.1 Malurus melanocephalus
AAGGAAACGGCGGCCAAAACCAGCCGGGCATAGCCTGGAAACCAGTAAAAACCAGTAAAAACCAGTTAGAACCAGTTTGGACCAGTATAAACCAGTAGGAAGTGAAAAAACCATTATAATCCAGTATAAACCAGTTATGGTCAGACCTGGAAAGCATTATATTGGGAAAAAGAAGCCTGGGAAAACCAGAATAAACAAGTTTGGACCAATATAAACCCGTATAAACCAGTATAAACCAGTACAGACCAGTATAAACCAGTACGGACCGGTTTGGACCGGTTTGGACCAGAATAAACCAGTAAAAATAGTAAAAAAACCAGTAAAAACCAGTAAAAAACAGTATAAACCAGTTAAGACCGGTTTGGACCGGTTTGGATCAGTATAAACCAGTATAAACCAGTACGGACCAGTATAAACCAGTTAAGACCAGTTTGGACCGGTTTGGATCAGTATAAACCAGTATAAAGTGAAAAAACCCAGTAAAAACCAGCAAAAACCAGTATAAACCAGTTTGGACGGGTTTGGACCAGAATAAACCAGTAAAAATAGTAAAAAACCAGTATAAACCAGTATAAACCTGTCACAGCTATCAGTGGTCAGTCCCGTAGTGGTCAAAAAAAGCCTGGGAAACCAGTAAAAAACAGTAAAAACCAGTTTGGACTGGTTTGGACCAGTATAAACCAGTATAAAACAATAAAAACCAGTATAAACCAATTTAAACCAGTATAAACCAGTTATGGTCTGCGTTATATTGGGCAAAATCAGCCCGGGAAACCAGTTCGGACCAGTATAAACCAGTTTGGACCAGTAAGAACCAGTTTGGACCAGTATAAACCCGTATAAACCAGTTCAGACCGGTTTGGACCAGTATAAACCAGTATAAGGAGAAAGAAACAGAATAAACCAGTATAAACCATTAAAAAACCAGCATAAACCAGTCATGGTCAGCATTATATTGGGCAAAAGCAGCCTGGGAAACCAGTGCGGACCAGTAAAAACCAGTACGGACTGGTTTGGACCAGTATAAACCAGTATAAAGTGAAAAAAACAGTAAAAAAAAAAGTAAAAACCAGTATAAACCAGTATAAACCAGTTATGGTCAGCATTGTATTGGTCAAAGAAGCCCAGGAAGACCAGAATAAACCAGAATAAACCAGTAAAAACCAGTATAAACCAGTAAGAACCAGTATAAACCGGTTCGGACCTGTATAAACCAGTATAAAGTGAAAAAAACAGTAAAAACCAGTATAAACCAGTAGAAACCAGTTATGGTCAGTGTTATATTGGGCAACAGAAGCCCGGGAAACCAGAATAAACCAGTTCAGACCAATATAAACCAGTTTGCACCAGTAAAAACCAGTTCGGACCAGTTTGGATCAGTATTAAGTGGTATAAATTCAAAAAACCAGTAAAAACCAGTCATGGTCAGCGTTATATTGGTCGAAACCGCCCAGGAAAACCAGAATAAACCAGTTCAGACCAATATAAACCAGTTTGCACCAGTAAAAACCAGTTCGGACCAGTATAAACCAGTTCGGACCGGTTTGGACCAGTATAGACCAGTATAAGGAGAAAAAAACAGAATAAACCAGTATAAACCAGTAAAAACCAGTATAAACCAGTTATTGTCAGCACTCTGTTGGGCAAAAAAGGCGAGGAAACACAGTTTGGACTGGTTTGGACCAGTTTGGGCCAGTTTAAACCAGTTCTGACCAGTTTGGACCAGTATAGACCAGTAAAAATAGTAAAAAACCAGTAAAAAACAATAAAAACCAGTATAAGCCAGTATAAACCAGTTATGGTCAGTCTTGTATTGGTCAAAAAGCCAGGGAAACCAGTTTGGGCTGGTTTGGACTGGTTTGGACCAGTATAAACCAGTTTGAACCAGTGTAAATGAGTAGAAACCAGTATAAACCAGTAAAACCAGTATAAACCAGTTATGGCTATCATCAGTCAGTCTCGTATTGGTGAAAGAAAGCCTGGGAAACCAGTATGAACCAGTTCAGACCAGTTCGGACCAGTTTGGACCAGTCTGAACCAGAATAAACCAGTATAATCCATTATAGACCAGTATAAACCAGTATAAACCAGTATAAACCAGTATAAACCAGTATAAACCAGTTATGGTCAGCACTGGTCAGTCTCAGATTGGTCAATATAAGCCCAGTAAACCAGTTTGGACCAGTTTGGACCAGTATAACCAGTTTGGACCGGTTTGGACCGGTTTGGACCAGTAAAAACCGGTATAAACCAGTATAAACCAGTAAAAAATACCAGTAAAAACCAGTTTGGACCAATTAAACCAGTTTATCCCAGTCCATCCCAGTTTGTCCCAGTTTCACATTTTCACCCCCAAAATCTTCATTTTTTGTCCTAAAAACCCCGGGTTTTTTGCTCCCAATCGCTCCCAGTCCATTCCAGTTTATCCCAGTTCATCCCAGTTTAACCCAGTCCGTCCCAGTTCATCCCAGTTCACATTTCCAGCCCAAAAATCCTCATTTTTTGTCCTAAAATCCCCGTTTTTTTTGCTCCCAGTCTCTCCCAGTCCATCCCAGTCCATCCCAGTCCATTCCAGTTTAACCCAGTCCGTCCCAGTTTGTCCCAGTTTCACATTT
This sequence comes from Malurus melanocephalus, assembly GCF_030028575.1. NCBI lineage: Eukaryota > Metazoa > Chordata > Aves > Passeriformes > Maluridae > Malurus > Malurus melanocephalus. The sequence goes on from NW_026626908.1 coordinate 2,616, forward strand.
TCACCCCCAAAATCTTCATTTTTTGTCCTAAAAACTCCAGGTTTTTTGCTCCCAGTCCCTCCCAGTCCATCCCAGTTCATCCCAGTCCATCCCAGTCCATCCCAGTCCATCCCAGTTTCACATTTCCACCCCCAAAATCCTCATTTTTAACCCTAAAAACCCGGGTTTTTTGCTCCCAGTCCCTCCCAGTCCATCCCAGTTTATCCCAGTCCATCCCACTCCGTCCCAGTTTGTCCCAGTTTCCCATTTTCACCCCCAAAATGCCCATTTTTAACCCTAAAATCCCCGGGTTTTTTGCTCCCAGCCCCTCCCAGTCCCTCCCAGTCCCTCCCAGTCCACATTTCCAGCCCCAAAATCTTCATTTTTCACCCTAAAAACTCCGGGTTTTTTGCTCCCAGTCCCTCCCAGTCCATTCCCAGTTCAACCCAGTTTATCCCAGTTTATCCCAGTTCATTCCAGTTTCACATTTTCACCCCCAAAATCCTCATTTTTCACCCTAAAAACACCGGGTTTTTTGCTCCCAGTTTGTCCCAGTTTATCCCAGTCCATCCCAGCCCCTCCCAGTCCCTCCCAGTTTATCCCAGTTCACCCCAGTCCATCCCAGCCCATCCCAGTTTAACCCAGTCCTTCCCAGTTTGTCCCAGTTTCACATTTCCACCCCCAAAATCCCCATTTTTAACCCTAAAAACTCCGGGTTTTTTGCTCCCAATCGCTCCCAGTCCATCCCAGTTTATCCCAGTTTATCCCAGTTTGTCCCAGTTTCACATTTCCAGCCCCAAAATCTTCATTTTTAACCCTAAAAACTCCGGATTTTTTGCTCCCAGTTTATCCCAGTTCATCCCAGTCCATTCCCAGTTTATCCCAGTTCATCCCAGTCCATTCCCAGTTTATCCCAGTTCATCCCAGTCCATCCCAGTTTATCCCAGTCCATCCCAGTTTGTCCCAGTTTCACATTTCCAGCCCCAAAATCCTCATTTTTAACCCTAAAAACACCGGGTTTTTTGCTCCCAGTCCCTCCCAGTCCATCCCAGTTTGTCCCAGTTCATCCCAGTTTAACCCAGTCCGTCCCAGTTCATCCCAGTTTGTCCCAGTTTCACATTTTCACCCCCAAAATCCTCATTTTTCACCCTAAAATCCCCGGGTTTTTTCCTCCCAGTCCCTCCCAGTCCCTCCCAGTTTGTCCCAGTTTGTCCCAGTTTGCCCCAGTCCATCCCAGTCCATTCCAGTTTAACCCAGTCCGTCCCAGTTTGTCCCAGTTTCACATTTCCACCCCCAAAATCCTCATTTTTCACCCTAAAAACCCCGGGTTTTTTGCTCCCAGTTTATCCCAGTCCATCCCAGTCCATCCCAGTTAATCCCAGTCCATCCCAGTTTGTCCCAGTTTGTCCCAATTTCACATTTTCACCCCCAAAATCCTCATTTTTTGTCCTAAAAACCCCGGGTTTTTTGTTCCCAATTGCTCCCAGTCCATCCCAGTCCCTCCCAGTCCATCCCAGTTCACATTTTCAGCCCCAAAATCCTCATTTTTCACCCTAAAAACCCCGGAATTTTTGCTCCCAGTCCCTCCCAGTCCATCCCAGTTTATCCCAGTCCCTCCCAGTTCACATTTCCAGCCCCAAAATCCTCATTTTTAACCCTAAAATCCCCGGGTTTTTTGCTCCCAGTCCATCCCAGTCCCTCCCAGTCCATCCCAGTTTATCCCAGTCCATCCCAGTCCATCCCAGTTTATCCCAGTTTGTCCCAGTTTCACATTTCCAGCCCCAAAATCTTCATTTTTTGTCCTAAAATCCCCGGGTTTTTTGCTCCCATTTGCTCCCAGTCCCTCCCAGTCCGTCCCAGTCCATCCCAGTTCAACCCAGTTTAACCCAGTCCGTCCCAGTCCATCCCAGTTTCACATTTCCACCCCCAAAATGCCCATTTTTCACCCTAAAAACCCCGGAATTTTTGCTCCCAGTCCCTCCCAGTCTCTCCCAGTTTATCCCAGTTTATCCCAGTCCCTCCCAGTTCACATTTCCAGCCCCAAAATCCTCATTTTTTGTCCTAAAAACCCCGGGTTTTTTGCTCCCAGTCGCTCCCAGTCCCTCCCAGTTTGTCCCAGTCCATCCCAGTTTATCCCAGTCCCTCCCAGTTTATCCCAGTCCCTCCCAGTTTGCCCAGTTTGCCCAGTTACCGATCAGGTTGGGCACGAACAGGAACACGTTCTCCTCCCCCATCTGCGGTCCCTTTAAGAGCGGCGCCGCTCCAGCACAAACCGGAAGCGGAAATTCCCGCTCTGCGCATGCGCGGCCACGCCCACAGAGCGCTCTGAACCAATCAGCGCAAACCCGGAAGCGTTTCACATAAAGAAACCCCGCCCCAAACCCTCTCAGCCAATCAGAGCTCTCCCAGCCAATCAGAGCCCGCCCCGAACCCTCTCAGCCAATCAGAGCCCGCCCCCAACCCTCTCAGCCAATCAGAGCCCGCCCCCAACCCTCTCAGCCAATCAGCGCCGAGGACGCCGCCCTGAGCGACGGCGTTGCCATGGAAACGCGGAAATTGCCCATTAATGAAGATTTTCGCCAATTAACGGCGGTTTTTGATAATTAATTCTTTATTAATTAATAATTAAAGATAATTAAAGWTAATTAAACCCTTCCCGCGCGTTTTTTCCCGCCAAAAAAGCGCGTCAAT
>NW_026626909.1:0-2157 GCF_030028575.1 Malurus melanocephalus
GATAAGGATTGTGAAGATTGCTCTAGAAATACTCTTGACTTCTTTACTGTTCCAGCCCTTGGTTGATTTTCTTGACACTGAAATAAGCCAGAGAACAAACTTTCTAACACATATTGAAATACTAGAAAGCAGGTGTTCTTTATTATAGTGCACACATTYRGAGGATTTTTCCTCTAATCAAATGCGTATCATGAAACTTTGCAATAGAGTATTTATTCAATCATGATCATACATATTCATTACAGTGTACTTCCTAACTAATACATAAACATCACTTTTCCTAGTATTAATTTACATGTCTCCATATCTTACTGGAAGTCCTTTTATGATYCTAGAGGGTCATCTAAAGGGRTCTCTGGTGGTTGTATTCACTGGGTGTCCCTAAAATTGTAATGCTTGAGATTCTCTTAAAGTATACGCTGCTGTCTCTTGTTACGTAAGTTGGTCACAAAACCCACTGTGTTTTAAACATCATCTGTTTATTTGCAGGTTCCAGCTATGTTTAGCATCCTGTGTGTCAATTTTCAAATCCTAATTTGCTAGTTAGTCTTTAAAYTCGATTTTGCAGCTTCAAGGGAACTGAAAATGTCATTTGTCCGTGTTGTCTGTCACCACAGACACCACTCCTGTGTCAAAAGTAATTTGGTTTTGTTACTGATTATGTTGATATTGAGACAATCCAGACTTAGAGGCCTGGAACCCRATGTCCTCTCCCTACAGAGCAGTTCCAGCCTGAACACCTTCACAACTAGACTTCCCTCTCAGGATTTACTTCAGTTCTGATGGGTATCAGGAGAGGAAGGAAGATGAGAGGTTAATCAAGGTCCATTTACCTGAAGTGTGGCTTAGGAAAGTACCCAGAGGAGTTTATGAAGTACAGAAAAAATCAGAGTGATTGGCATATGAGTCCATCCAGAATGTGACTTAGGTTGGGTCTAGGCTTTCCAGTGAGGTCCAAAAGTATTTGCCTTGATAGATGTCCATAGACAGGACCCCAGGGTTATTTTATACCACCTTATGCCATGCCCTCTGCATGGACAGAGAGAGTTGGGTTGGGCTGGTGTGGGGGGTAACACCTGGTGAGCAATCCTGTGTGAAGTGTTCATCTGTCGTGTACACTCTGCTATTTGTTGTAACTGTTGTTGTAACTGTTTTCTGATTGCTGTTTCTTGTAAGTTGTTCTTATCTCAACCCATGATCTTTATCTTTTTTTGTTTCCAGTTCTTCTCTCCATCCTGCTTCAGGGAAGTGGGGAGGGCCGTGAGCGAGAGGCGCTCATGTGGGTGTTCCTTTGGGAGCATTAAGTTGGGCAATTCCATTCCTAGACAAAGTTCCATTTTCATCTGATTTCTTTATAGCAGCCTGCAGCTGTTTCTGATCAGGGATTATACAGATCCTGATACCTTTAGAGGAAATAAACCTATTGGAAGAAAGAAAGCAAACCAGGCAGCCATTAARTTCCAGTGTCTAAACCCAGGTCTGTTGTTCTTGGGTTTCAGGCAAAACATGAGGAAAATGTGGTAAAACAGTATCAAAAGCTAGACTTGCAGGTGTCTGCTCTACTGAGCAGAAAGCAGTAAGGACTGGGTTTTAGAGTAATGCAATCTTATTTCTCTGGTGCATTTTAGAAGTGCTGTAGTTCCAAGAGCGTCACRAGAGGTTATGTAGGATGAAAAGGTTAGCAGCAGTGCAGGCTCCATGCATGAGGTAAGATGAGGGCAATTTTATTGCAGGAGCTCCTCTGCCTGCACCTTTCCTCTGTGCCTCAAGGTCCTCAAATGCCGTTTTTGTCTCTCTCTGAGAAAACAGCTCTTCCATGTCTTCTTCTGATTATGTGGGGATCACCTGAGCATGGTATGAGCTTTGTTTTTCAAGTACAGGAACTTTTGAAAGCTCACTGAAGTGTAAGCTTTACAGCTGAAATGTGGTGTAGAAAGCTCCGAATCAGATTATTCCAAAGCAACCTGAGTCATGAGTTAGCAATAGTGTCAGCTCTAGCAAACTTGCCCGTAAATTCTCAGACTTGTGCTGTCATCTCGGGATCTGTTTCAGCAATATCCATCTGCATTACAATCAAGCAAACAAATGCATTCGATTCAGGTTTATAGTAACTTTATTGAAGCTCAAACCTTTCTGTTAGTAGCATGGATCAGTTTT
>NW_026626909.1:3757-5117 GCF_030028575.1 Malurus melanocephalus
ACAAGAGAGCTTAATACACTTTTTGTGATGCAGTCTAGCATCTCTCAGGTGTTACTGCTATTTCAGTTAAGATACAAATCTTCACCCATTGTCCTGGTCAATTGTAAAGTAAGACTGTCCCCAGGAAGTCACAGCTTCCATAGCAAAAAACCTCTTTGACATCGTAATTATTAGGTCTGCATCATCATCTGCAAATGCCCATGTGGAATTAGTGCTTAGAACTGGAACTCTACTGGGTGGATTTCCATACATCACCTAAATGTGGATCAATAATTCCTCCTATTTTCCAAGTGAAAAAAAAGGAAGACAAGTTAACTTCCGTCACACTGGATATCTAAAAGTAGCATTACCAAAAACTTTTGCCAGAAAGGGAGGTATATCTGCCAGAAAAATAAATGCTTATATCCTCTGGTTTTAACTCTGATTTCATAGGCGGTGCAGTGCTACTTAATCCTTGCTTTCCACCRGGATTTTGATACCATTCAGAGAAATGGACTGATCATTGATAAAGAGGATCACGATGTAAAWAACATTTTCTGGGCAGTTGTTATCTCACATGATGAKAACTAAAAMTGGGAGCTYRTTTAGGTGAGATGAAGCATWTGCACACATCAGTGTAAGTCTCCACTTGYTAGTTYCTGATTTTCTCYCACWAATGAAAGACCACTTGGGAAAGCASRRGGGGACAAACAGAACAYTGCTCTACTCTGTGGTTTGTTTATGAAKAATTTATWGAGCTACTGGYTTGAGAAAAGTCCAAGAGCTGTTCAGGTGCAACTTGCTAAATATAAAACCTGCTGCACATAATCYCACTGTCTGTAAACTGTTCTTTGTTTGAAATAATTGGAATAGCTGAGTCAAACACACATYRGTCTTTGGAGAAGYTATGGGATAGCCAGTGCACAGGTACTGGCAGAGCTKYRRATTCCTGAGATTTTGTTTGCCTTAAGGAATAGCTCTCCTGATCTTGCTTTAGTCACGAGTAACACGACACAGGTTTTYTATGATTCATTACACATTTCTTGCTGSCTCAGACTGGTTTTCAAAACGTGGCATTAAAAGAGCTSAAAAGCAGTCAAGCAACCCTTACCAGTYCTGGAAATATTTTCTCTGCTRCTACACTATCYTCAGGAAATGGATGCYRGGAATAGCAGCAGAGCTTCTGTAAGCCTGGGGACAAACCTCAGCTGCTCTGCACCTCCAACTACCCTTTTTCAAGTGTATTGRTTTTCTTTACCATTCTYTCTAGTTCTACTTTGTATATATCTTGTCAACAATCTTGGTGTGTTTTTTCAGAGTTGATGACACTTATGGCAAATTATAGAGCCTGGAGAATGACCTTGGGAAGTGTTAGTCTGTG
>NW_026626910.1:0-1276 GCF_030028575.1 Malurus melanocephalus
TTGCATATTTCTCTACTGAAAAATTTCCCTCTGAATAGTTATTAATATTTAAGGACTGGGAGACTCTGTGGCCCAGACTCCTCATTCTCCCACAAGAATATTTAGCTGCTCTCTGCCACACTAACKCATGCTAARCCAAGCAAGTTTCAATTTATTGCTAAACAAGCCCAAGTATTTCACTTATTTTGGTCTCAGACACAAGCACTGACAGAATATAAAATCAACTGCCTTGAGAATTTACCACAGTCAAGTGACCTGGTTTTAGAGTAGCTAAAATACATTTCTTCCCAAGCGTTTTTCCATAAAACTTACCTTTTTTTTAAAAAACATATATTGGCAAGGGAAGGTGCAAAATGCTGGATTTAGATCATATTCAATTCCAATAAAAGTGATTCTTTATATGGAGGGGGTCATAACATTAGAGTTTCAATTTCTTGTGAAAATATAAAAGTTCACTCAATTTGTTATTTCTGATCATGTCAATGCATCTGCTGAGCTAGGTCAGAATGAAAAGTGACAGTAAGAATTGTTCTGCGTTGGTCCTCTGAGGTTAAATGCTTAAGGTGAGGTGTCCAAGTACCATTTATGGAAACTTAAACTATGTTTGGATTATTAAATCAAAAAGGCAGAAAGGCTCAAATTTATTCACTGCAAAGAGAGAGATTGCAAAGCTTCACAGGGCACAACGTCAGGCTCTTCACTCCATTACCTAGAAACATTCATTAGCACAATATATGATGAAATTTAGCAGTTGTCCAATACAATTTCTCTAAAACCAGTTAAATGCTAGATGTGTGAAGGACACTTTTTTAAAAATCAGCACGGTTTTAAAGGTTGTTCAAAGTTTTCAGAAGACTGACAAAAAGATTGACTTTTTCTCCAAGAGTTTTGTCTTGAAATGTAATGAAGAGATGGGATCCAACTGCTCCCACAGATTTTGAGTTCAGCTACAGCATCCCTTGAGGTGTCTGTGGGGAAGATGCCAGTTTAGGATAATATTCAAAACATTATAATTTACAGCTTGTATTTCTATTGCAGTTTTCTTCATAATTTCCCCCTTTTTCAAGACACATTTTTCTTTCTCCTGTCTTTTCCTAAAAGGGCTTCTGTTTTTATGGATGCYCATTGATTTTAGGTGACATCATTCATCAGAATTTTGATTTGGCAGGTCAATGTAACATTAGATAAAAAAAAAAAACAACTGGGCTGATAAAACATTTTGATTACTCTTTACATCCGAAAACACAATGATCAATGCCTGGTAAATACTATTGCT
>NW_026626910.1:2074-5368 GCF_030028575.1 Malurus melanocephalus
AAAAGCTCTGTATGTGATATGCATGGATCACATCACTTCAATGAACACATCAGATACTTAGATTTAATAGCAAATTCAAGCCTGTGCCTTATTTTTTTAGTGTCTTTAATGTTTCAACATCAGTACAATGTGCAGTGATTTGAGACAAGGCTAGCTTTATTGCAAACATGTGAGTCAAATTATGAATGTGTTAATAGAGGCATTACAGGGATGTGTGTTGATGTGGAAGCTGTAGCTATGTCCTATCACATCATCCATTTTCTAAAGAACATAATTTCCTTTTAAACCTTGTTAATTATAGAAATGGATTTGAATAAGCTGCTTACAGCAATGAGAACATAATTTCATATTCAATGTTTATGTATTGTCGCTGATCTGAAAGCTGTTTAAAAAAAAAACAAACATGTATTTTAATTTTCCCCAGACTTTCGAAAGGAGAAAATGCAATGCATAATAACAGTACTATATATCCCAGTCTTTTCTGGGAGTAATCAACACACATGATGTCAAATGCAGTTGTGTTTTGCAGGTAAGGAATCTACTAGAAAATAAATTGAGATTAATAGGTAATTTCTTAAAGACTGCCCAAATAACTCATTCTTAAGAATGCCACCAGGCTTAAAGCTCATTTAAATATCTCGTACTATGTTGTGTTCTTGTAAGCTCCTCCATTTAGAGAGATTAGAATGTACTAAAAGAAAAATGTGAAAAGAGAACATCAGGCTACCGTCAGCATCCTACTCTCTTCAGGAAGAAAAATATCAGTGGACTATCCTATATTCCCATTTTTTTTCCTTTGGAGACAAATCTTAAGATTTGAAGTTTCCGGCTACTTATGTTAGACATATCCTCTTTTTCTTTCTCAAAACAGTATAAAGCCACTGTTTATGAAATGGGAAAAGTTAAGTCTGCATAACAAATCACTTAATTAGGGCCATGTAATGAGCTTTCCTTGAGAGAGCCCAGTAAAAGCAGCATGTTCTCAGTAATTAGTCACCGTAACAGTGAGAGGAGAATAAAAGACAGAAAATCACTAAAATCTTGGTACAGCAATGCAGTCTACTTTCCTTCTTCTAGTCAAGTTAATGAATGCCACAACAGTATGGATTTAATACTTCAAAATAGATTTCATATCCTATCAATAAAGAAATAGGACAGCTGAACTCTGTGAAAATAAATGAATAGGCAAAAAATAAGTTCCTTCTTGAACTTTTCAGTGAAATCCCATAGCCATTTGCAGAGGAGCCATCACTTCCCTTAAAGGTTTCTTACTGCTTGATCTTTCTTTTTTCCATTTGCAAATTATTTTTGTAAAAAAATTCAGATATTCCTCCAGCTTGTTAAGGCACAGATCACCTTTTCATATGAGGTGAAGAGTCTTTGATATGTTTTTTCTCGGCTGTAAATTCTACACTGTGTCTCCACTTCAGACTGCCTAGAATCCCTTCAGCACCCCATATGTTCATCCTTTTTAATAGTATCCTTTTCTTTTTCTTCACAGTTTCAGTAAGTTTGCAATGCCAAAAATGACATAAACAAAAACCTAATGTACATGTCCCCTTGATAAGTATAATTACTAGAAATTAATGTGAGTCAAAACACTGACCAAATATTCATGTGTGCATAGGTGGGTGTGTAAAATGAACATACACATAGTTGTTAAAATTATAAAAAGAGAAGTAAAAGGCAGTAGGAAAAAAAAAAAACGGCTTCTATTCTTTATCCACTGGGGGAGGAGAGGAGGAAAGACACTGTCAATTTCTCTAGCCAAAAGAAATCACAAAACATCACTGCATTTAGTTTGCCACAGTTGACCCATATGGCAGGAAAATGAGCCTGTAATTATTGGTGTTCATTACAGCTGGATACCTGAGGGTTTCTCTGTCTTTTTCCAAGAGATGCCTGGCTTGATTGAAAAAAAAAANAACCCAAAACAAAAATTGAACACAACCCAAGTCAGAAACAACCACAAAAAGAGTTTTCTTCCGGTAAGATAAAAAAGCATACATAAATATTTTCTCTCTACTGAGGCATGCTATTATGAACCAATTCACCTTCTACTTTACCTAGAATTTACAAAATTAACTAATTAACTCTTCTAGGCATTTTGGATGACTAGATGCAATTTTCTAGCATAATATCCAAACATTTTTAAGCTGTCTGCTCAAATAATTAATCTTTTCAAGAGATGAAGTAGAAGAAAATGACATGGTGATGGACTGGTGATTCATGGCCAGTTCAAGACACACCAGCAGGATCCTGGGCTTTAATTTGAAGATTGAAGAGAACAACTCTTTCAGAAACACTTATTCTCAAGCCTCCTGCATTCTCTCCACCTGTTAAGTACTCCCACTTCCAGTTTATCAATTATAGGAAATCATTATAATAATGGTGTCCAACTGCTAGTKAGACTCAGATTGAAAATGGCTGACAAGATAATACACAATTAAAATTCATAGCATTGGCAAGATATTAAATTAGTAGCATTTCCACTCATTCACAAAGCTGCAATARAAGTTAAAACTCATTCTTTGGAATTATTTTAATTGTTAAATCCAGTCTTATTCATATCACACTCTCAGTGGTTTTTTATTTCAGAAATGGATTTCATTGTGAATTACGTGATGCAGGAAGGGAATAAATATGCCACCTCTCCAGCTATAAATTGACAATTCAGCATTCAATAGACGAAGGGAGAAATAAAAACAGAAAATGTAATGATCAGACAACTGAGGTGTTAAATGAACAGAATTCTTCATATTGATTTTTCATTCTTCTTTCCCCCCTTTTTGACTGCATCAAATTCAGAGAACACTGTTCCTCAGCTTCCATGAGAGTTTAGAGGTACAAAATTTCACAGGAACCGAGAAGTCCAAGGGACTCAGGAATTGACCAGTGCTAGGGAGAATAACTCAAATTAATCAGGCTCTGCTCTTTCTGTATCCTGTGAAGAGACACTTCAAAGCAGGCCAGCTCAAAGTAGAAGTTATAAGCTGAATGAGTGACCCAGGAGCATGGAAATTATATCAATATAATTACCAATAAACTTTAGAGACAACCTAAGCTCGTGGCTGTCTAAAGCATCATTCCATTCTGGGCCCATAACAACCTTGAAACACAACCCTACCCTGGCCATTTGCCCGTCCTTTCCCTGTGTGATGTGATACAATTGAAAGAGAAGGAGCAAGGAGCATAACACATTGCTTCAATAAAGCTGTCAGGTTACATACAATATTTATGATTTTGAGTTGCACACACAGTGGTAACGTGGAATGGGCAATGCAGAAATCAAAC
>NW_026626911.1:0-1858 GCF_030028575.1 Malurus melanocephalus
CATTTTTGGGGGTTTTTTTTGGGTTTTGGGGTCTCCATCCCATTTCTAGGATGTTGTTTTCGGTTTTGGGGGTTTACTGGGGTGTTAATTTTTTTCTTTTGGGGTTTTTTTGGGGGTTTTTAAGGTTATTTTGGGTGGATTTTGTGCTTTTTGGGGTCCCGGTTACATTTTTGGGGTGCTTTTTGGGTTTGGGGGTTTATCTGGGATATTTTTTGGGGTCCCAGTAACATTTTTGGAGTATTTTTTGTGGTTTCTGGGGTGTTTTTTGGGTTTTTTGGGGTCCCAATAACATTTTTGGGGTTTTTGGGTTTTTTTGGGGTTTTTTTGGGGTTCCAATAACACTTTTGTGGTGTTTTTTTTGTTTTTAGGGGTTTTTTGAGGTCCCAATAACATTTTTTGGGTGTTTTTTGGTTTTTTTCGGGGTCCCCACCCCATTTTTCAGGGTCCTCAGGACGATTTCTTTGGGATTTCTTTTTCCCAAGGTTTTTTTGGGTATTTTTTGAGGTTTTGGGGTGTTTTTTGTGGTTTTTGGGGTGTTTTTTTGGTTTTTTTGGGGTCCCAGTTCCATTTCCGGGGTGTTTCTTGGGGGCTTTTGGGTTTTCCGGGGTGTTTTTTATGTTTTTAAGGTTATTTTGGGTGTTTTTTGGGGTTTTGGGGGTCCCAGTAACATTTCTAGGGTGGTTTTTTGGGTTTTTTGGGGTTATTTCAGGTGGTTTTTTTGGGTTTTTTGATGTCCCAGTAACATTTTTGGGGTCCCAATAACATTTTTGGGTTTTTTGGGGTTCCAGTAACATTTCCGCAGTGGTTTTGGGGTTTTTGTGGTGTATTTTTGGGGTTTTTTGGGGTCCCAGTAACGTTTTTGGGGTCCCAATAACATTTCCGGGGTGTTTTTTGGGTTTTTTTGGGGTCCTCACGAGGATTTCCGGCGCTCGGCCACGTCCAGAGCGGCCAAACCCCGGAGGGCCCCCCCGAGCTGCAGCAGATTCAGAACGGCCTTGAGGGCGGCCAAAGGGGCACAGAGCCAGAGCCCCGCCCTGGCCACGCCCACACCCCCGGGGAATGCTGGGAAAAAAGAGAAAAATCAGTGAAAACCAGTATGGACCAGTATAGACCAGTATAAACCAGTATAAACCAGTATAGACCAGTATGGACCAGTATAAAGCCTAAAAACCAGTAAAAACCAGTAAAAACCAGTAAAAAACCAGTAAAAAACAGTAAAAAAAACCAGTAAAAACCAGTATGGACCAGTATAGACCAGTATAAAGCCTAAAAACCAGTCAAAACCAGTAAAAACCAGTAAATAAACAGTAAAAACCAGTAAAAACCAGTAAAAAAACAGTAAGAAACAGTAAAAAAACAGTAAAAAAACAGTAGAAACCAGTATAAACCAGTATAGACCAGTATGGACCAGTATAAGTGAAAAAAATATAAAAAACCGGTAAAAAACAGTAAAAAAAAACAGTAGAAACCAGTAGAAACCAGTATAAACCAGTATGGACCAGGAACCCCACAGCCCCGCCCGGGCCACGCCCACACCCCCGGGGAATGCTGGGAAAAAAGAGAGAAATCAGTGAAAACCAGTAAAAACCAGTATAGACCAGTATAAACCAGTATAAAGCCTAAAACCCAGTAAAAACCAGTAAAAACCAGTAAAAAAACAGTAAAAAACCAGTATAAACCAGTATAAACCAGTATAGACCAGTACGGACCAGTATAAATGAAAAAAATCTAAAAAAACAGTAAAAAACAGTAAAAAATAACAGTAGAAACCAGTATAAACCAGTATGAACCAGTATGGACCAGGAACCCCACAGCCCCGCCCGGGCCACGCCCACACCCCAGGGAATGCTGGGAAAAA
>NW_026626911.1:4333-5343 GCF_030028575.1 Malurus melanocephalus
CCCCTGGCCCCGCCCCCTGTTCCTCCCAGCCAATCAGAGCCCTCCCAGTATAAACCAGTCCCTCCCAGTCCATCCCAGTCCCCACAGAAAGGGTTAAAAAGGGGCGTGGTCACATTTAAAGGAGGCGTTTCCACACAAAAAGGGGCGTGGTCACTTTAAAAGGGGCGTGGTCACTCCCGGAAGTGCCCCCCTGGCCCCGCCCCCTGTTCCTCCCAGCCAATCAGAGCCCTCCCAGTATAAACCAGTCCATCCCAGTCTCTCCCAGTTCATCCCAGTCCCCACAGAAAGGGTTAAAAAAGGGGCGTGGTCACATTTTAAGGGGGCGTTTTCACAAAAAAGGGGCGTGGTCACTCCCGGAAGTGCCCCCTGGCCCCGCCCCCTGTTCCTCCCAGCCAATCAGAGCCCTCCCAGTATAAACCAGTCCCTCCCAGTTCATCCCAGTTCCCACAGAAAGGGTTAAAAAAGGGGCGTGGTCACACCCGGAAGTGCTCCCAGGCCCCGCCCACTCGCCCTCCCAGCCAATCAGAGCCCTCCCAGTATAAACCAGTCCCTCCCACTTCATCCCAGTTCCCATAAAAAGCATTAAAAAGGGGGTGTGGCCATACTAAAAGGGGCGTGGTCACTCTAAAAGGGGCGTGGTCACACCCGGAAGTGCCCCCTGGCTCCGCCCCCTCACCCTCCCAGCCAATCAGAGCCCTCCCAGTATAAACCAGTCCCTCCCAGTTCCCATCTCCCCACCCCCCAGAAGAAAAAAAAGGGTTAAAAAAGGGGCGTGGTCACATTTAAAGGGGGCGTTTCCACATAAAAAGGGGCGTGGTCACATTTTTGGGGGGCGTTTCAACATTAAAGGGGCGTGGTCACTTTAAAAGGGGCGTGGTCTCTCCCGGAAGTGCCCCCTGGCCCCGCCCCCTTTGCCCTCCCAGCCAATCAGAGCCCTCCCAGTATAAACCAGTCCCTCCCAGTTCATCCCAGTTCCCACATAAAGGGTTAAAAAAGGGGCGTGGTCACAT
>NW_026626912.1:0-1120 GCF_030028575.1 Malurus melanocephalus
TGTATCTCGGGGCCGTATTCCCGCAGCATCCTCTTCGCCGACATCGTTGGCTTCACGCAGCTCTCGTCGTCCTGCAGCGCCCAGGAGCTCGTCAAGCTGCTCAACGAGCTCTTCGCGCGCTTCGACAAGCTGGCGGCCGTGAGTGCTTCCCAAAATTTCCCAAAATTCCCAAAAATTAAAAAAAATTCCCAAAAATTTCCCAAAAATTTCCCAAAATTACAGAATTCCCGGAATTTCCAGAAAAATTCACTCTGTCGGGATGGGGGTGAGGAGGTGGAAATGGGGGGGTGATGGAAGCGCCCAACTGGCGGCTCTGAGTGCTTCCCAAAATTTCCCAATATTCCCAGAAATTCAAAAAAATTCCCAAAAAATTTAAAAAAAATTCCCCAAAATTCACAGAATTCCCAGAATTTCCAGAATTTCCAGAAAAATTCACTCTGTTGGGATGGGGGTGAGGAGGTGGAAGGTGGGGGATGATGGAAGCGCCCGGCTGATGGCTGTGAGTGCTTCCCAAAATTCCCAAAAATTCCCAAAAATTTAAAAAAAAATTCCCCAAAATTTACAGAATTTGCAGAAATTCACGGAAATTCCCAAAACTTCCCCAAAATCCTGCGGTGCTGGGATGGGGGTGAGGAGTTGGAATCAGGGGGGTTGATGGAAGCACCTGGCTGGCGGCTTCCAAAAATTCACAAAATTCCAAAAAAATCCCAAAAATTAAAAAAAAAATTCCCCAAAATTCACAGAATTTGCAGAAATTCACGGAAATTCCCAAAACTTCCCCAAAATCCTGCATTGCCAGGATGGGGGTGAGGAGTTGGAATCGGGGGGGTTGATGGAAGCGCCCGGCTGGCAACCGTGAGTGCTTCCCAAAATTCCCAAAAACTCCCAGAAATTCCCAAAAAATTTTTAAAAAATCCCCAAAATTCCAGAATTCCCAGAATTCCCAGAATTTCCAGAAAAATTCACTCTGTCGGGATGGGGGTGAGGAGGTAGATGGGTGGGGGGTGATGGAGGTGCCCAGCCCTGATTGCTAAAATTCCAAAAATTCCCAAAAAATTACCAAAAATATCAAAAACTTCCCCAAAATACCCAAAATTTCCCGATTTTGCAGAAATCCACA
>NW_026626912.1:5225-6561 GCF_030028575.1 Malurus melanocephalus
AATGGGAATGGGAATGGGAATGGGAATGGGAACAGGAACGGGGATGGGGATGGGATGGGAATGGGGATGGGGAAATGGGGATGAGAAATGCTGCTGGGGTGCAAATGAACCAGCGATTGCTGACCACAGGGAACAGTCCGGGCTGGGGCCAGTTGGGGCTGTGTCCCTGCGGCCATCAGCTGTTCCCGGTGTGGTCATTGGGCATTCCCTCCTGGTCATTGGCCATTCCCAGCAGTCACTGTCCATTCCCAATAGCCACTGTCCATTCCTGGTGGTCACTGTCCATTCCCAGCACTCATTGTCCATTCCCAGCACGGTCATTCCTTGTCCCACCGTGGTCACTGTCCATTCCCAGCGGTCATTGGTCACTGTCCATTCCCGGTGGTCACTGTCCATTCCCATCGGTCACTGTCCATTCCCAGCAGTCACTGTCCATTCCCAGCTGTCACTGTCCATTCCCAGTGGTCACTGTCCATTCCCAGCATGGTCATTCCTTGTCCCACTGTGGTCACTGTCCATTCCCAGCAGTCACTCTCCATTCCCAGCAATCACTATCCATTCCTAGTGGTCACTGTCCATTCCCAGCGGTCACTGTCCATTCCCAGCGGTCACTCATGTCCGCAGGTCCATCCGGGAGCGGACGCACACAGCGCTGGACATGCGCGTGGGCCATGGTCACTGGCCATTCCCAGCAATCATTGTCCATTCCCAGTGGCCATCATCCATTCCCAGTGGCCGTTGTCCATTCCCAGTGGCCGTTGTCCATTCCCAGTGGTCACTGTCCATTCCCAGTGGTCACTGTCCATTCCCATCGGTCACTGTCCATTCCCAGTAGTCACTCCGTGTCCGCAGGTCGGTGCGGGAGCGGACGCACACGGCGCTGGACATGCGTGTGGGTGTGCACAGCGGCGCTGTCCTGGGCGGTGTCCTGGGCCATGGTCACTGTTCATTCCCAGCGGTCACTGTCCATTCCCAGCGGTCACTGTCCATTCCTGGTGGTCACTGTCCATTTCCAGCACTCACTGTCCATTCCCAGCGGACACTGTCCATTCCCAGTGGTCACTCCATGTCCGGTGCAGGTCGGTCCGGGAGTGGACGCACATGGCGCTGGACATGCGCGTGGGCCATGGTCACTGGCCATTCCCAGTGGTCACTCTCCATTCCCAGTGGCCATCATCCATTCCCAATGGCCATTGTCCATTCCCATCGGTCACTGTCCATTCCCAGTGGCCATTGTCCATTCCCAGCATGGTCATTCCTTGTCCCGCCGTGGTCACTGTCCATTCCTAGTGGTCATTGGTCATTGTCCATTCCCAGTGGTCACTGTCCATTCCCA
>NW_026626913.1:0-2794 GCF_030028575.1 Malurus melanocephalus
GTCCCCAGGAGGTGACAAAATCCTCGTGGGCACCCCCGGTGACGTCACCATGGAGGGGACAGAAGATCCCAATGTCACCGATGGCCTTGGGGACACTTTGGGACATCTGAACGAAGCCACCGGAGATGCCACCACCGTGGTGACGTCGGTGACAGAGTCCCCAGGAGGTGACAAAATCCTCGTGGCCACCCCCGGTGACGTCACCAGGGAGGGGACAGAAGATCCCAGAGCCACCAACGGCCTTGGGGACACTTGGGGACACCTCGGTGACGTCCCTGGAGATGCCACCACCATTGTGGCACCTGTGACTGTGACCTCAGGAGGTGACAAAATTTTTGTGGCCACCCCCAGTGACGTCACCATGGAGGGGACAGAGGTGGCGGCCACACCCAATGGCCTTGGGGACACTTGGGGACATCTGAACGAAGCCACCGGAGATGCCACCACCACGGTGACATCGGTCACGGTGTCACCGGGAGGTGACAAAATCCTCGTGGCCACCCCCGGTGACGTCACCATGGAGGGGACAGAGGTGGCGGCCACACCTGGTGGCCTTGGGGACACTTTGGGACATCTCAATGACGTCACCGGAGATGCCACCACCATGGTGACATCGGTCACGGTGTCACCAAGAGGTGACAAAATCCTCGAGGCCACCCCCGGTGACGTCACCATGGAGGGGACAGAGGATCCCAATGTCACCGATGGCCTTGGGGACACTTGGGGACATCTCAATGATGTCCCTGGAGATGCCACCACCATGGTGGCACCTGTGACAGTGACCTCAGGAGGTGACAAAGTCCTTGTGGCCACCCCTGGTGACGTCACCATGGAGGGGACAGAGGTGGCGGCCACACCCGGTGGCCTTGGGGACACTTGGGGACATCTGGACGAAGCCACCGGAGATGCCACCACCGTGGTGACACCTGTGACAGAGTCACCAGGAGGTGACAAAATTCTTGAGGCCACCCCCGGTGACGTCACCATGGAGGTGACAGAAGATCCCAATGTCACCGATGGCGTTGGGGACACTTTGGGACACCTCAGTGACGTCACCGGAGATGCCACCACCATGGTGACGTCGGTCACGGTGTCCCCAGGAGGTGACAAAATCCTCGTGGCCACCCCCGGTGACGTCACCATGGAGGGGACAAATGTGGTGACCACACCCAATGGCCTTGGGGACACTTTGGGACATCTGGACGAAGCCACTGGAGATGCCACCACCGTGGTTGGAGTTGTCACCGAACCATCAGGAGGTGACAAAATTCTTGTGGCCACCCCTGGTGACGTCACCATGGAGGGGACAGAAGATCCCAATGTCACCAATGGCCTTGGGGACACTTTGGGACATCTGGACGAAGCCACTGGAGATGCCACCACCATTGTGACATCGGTCACAGAGTCCTCAGGAGGTGACAAAATCCTCGTGGCCACCCCCGGTGACGTCACCATGGAGGTGGCGGCCACGCCCGGTGCCACCAACTGCTCTGGGGACACTTTGGGACGCGTCCCTGATGTCCTCGAGGCCACCGGAGATGCCACCACCGTGGTGGCACCTGTGACAGAGTCCCCAGGAGGTGACAAAATCCTTGTGGCCACCCCTGGTGACGTCACCATGGAGGGGACAGAAGATCCCAATGTCACCGATGGCCTTGGGGACACTTGGGGACACCTCAGTGACGTCCCTGGAGATGCCACCACCACGGTGACGTTGGTGACAGAGTCACCAAGAGGTGACAAAATTCTTGTGGCCACGCCCGGTGACGTCACCATGGAGGGGACAGAGGTGGCAGCCACACCCGGTGGCCTTGGGGACACTTGGGGACATCTGGACGAAGCCACCGGAGATGCCACCACTGTGGTGACATCGGTCACGGTGTCCCCAGGAGGTGACAAAATCCTTGTGGCCACCCCCGGTGACGTCATCATGGAGGGGACAGAGGTGATGGCCACACCCGGTGGCCCTGGGGACACTTGGGGACATCTGGACGAAGCCACCGGAGATGCCACCACCATGGTGACATCGGTCACAGAGCCCTCAGGAGGTGACAAAGTCCTTGAGGCCACCAACGGTGACGTCACCATGGAGGGGACAGAAGATCCCAATGTCACCGATGGCCTTGGGGACACTTTGGGACATCTCAATGACATTTCTGGAGATGCCACCACCATGGTGGCACCTGTGACTGTGACCTCAGGAGGTGACAAAATTTTTGTGGCCACCCCTGGTGACGTCACCATGGAGGGGACAGAGGTGGCGGCCACACCCGGTGGCCCTGGGGACACTTGGGGACATCTGAACGAAGCCACCGGAGATGCCACCACCATGGTGACATCGGTCACGGTGTCCCCAGGAGGTGACAAAATCCTCGTGGCCACCAACGGTGACGTCACCATGGAGGGGACAGAAGATCCCGATGTCACCAACGACCCCAAGGACACTTTGGGACATCTCGGTGACATTTCTGGAGATGCCACCACCGTGGTGACATCGGTCACAGAGTCACCAGGAGGTGACAAAGTCCTCGAGGCCACCCCCGGTGACGTCACCATGGAGGTGACAGAGGATCCCAATGTCACCGATGGCCTTGGGGACACTTTGGGACATCTGGACGAAGCCACCGGAGATGCCACCACCATGGTTGGAGTTGTCACCACGGCCCCGGGAGGTGACAAAATTCTTGAGGCCACGCCCAGTGACGTCACCATGGAGGTGGCGGCCACGCCCGGTGCCACCAACTGCTCTGGGGACACTTTGGGACGCGTCCCTGATGTCCTCGAGGCCACCGGA
>NW_026626913.1:4119-5884 GCF_030028575.1 Malurus melanocephalus
TGGAGGTGGCGGCCACGCCCGGTGCCACCAACTGCTCTGGGGACACTTTGGGACGCGTCCCTGATGTCCTCGAGGCCACCGGAGATGCCACCACCATGGTTGGAGTTGTCACCGACCCCTCAGGAGGTGACAAAATTTTTGTGGCCACCCCCGGTGACGTCACCACGGAGGGGACAGAGGTGGTGACCACACCCGGTGGCCTTGGGGACACTTGGGGACATCTGAACGAAGCCACCGGAGATGCCACCACCATGGCTGGAGTTGTCACCAACCCCTCAGGAGGTGACAAAATCCTCGAGGCCACCCCCGGTGACGTCACCATGGAGGGGACAGAGGATCCCAATGTCACCGGTGGCCCTGGGGACAATTTGGGACACCTCAGTGATGTCACCGGAGATGCCACCACCATGGTGGCCTCGGTCACAGAGTCACCAGGAGGTGACAAAATTCTTGAGGCCACACCCAGTGACGTCACCGTGGAGGGGACAGAGGTGGTGACCACACCCGGTGGCTTTGGGGACACTTGGGGACATCTGGACGAAGCCACCGGAGATGCCACCACCGTGGTGACATCGGTCACAGAGTCCCCAGGAGGTGACAAAATCCTCGTGGCCACCCCTGGTGACGTCACCATGGAGGTGGCGGCCACGCCCGGTGCCACCAACTGCTCCGGGGACACTTTGGGACGCGTCCCTGATGTCCTCGAGGCCACCGGAGATGCCACCACCATGGTGGCACCGGTGACAGAGTCACCAAGAGGTGACAAAGTCCTGGTGGTCACTCCTGGTGACGTCACCATGGAGGGGACAGAGGTGGCGGCCACACCCGGTGGCTTTGGGGACACTTGGGGACATCTGGACGAAGCCACCGGAGATGCCACCACCGTGGTGACATCAGTCACAGAGTCACCAGGAGGTGACAAAATCCTTGTGGCCACCCCTGGTGACGTCACCATGGAGGGGACAGAGGATCCCAATGTCACCGATGGCCTTGGGGACACTTTGGGACACCTCAATGACGTCCCTGGAGATGCCACCACCGTGGTGACCTCGGTCACGGTGTCACCAAGAGGTGACAAAATTCTTGAGGCCACCCCCAGTGACGTCACCATGGAGGGGACAGAAGATCCCAATGTCACCAACGGCCTTGGGGACACTTTGGGACACCTCGGTGACGTCCCTGGAGATGCCACCACCGTGGTTGGAGTTGTCACCGACCCCTCAGGAGGTGACAAAATCCTCGTGGCCACCCCCGGTGACGTCACCACGGAGGTGGCGGCCACGCCCGGTGCCACCAACTGCTCTGGGGACACTTTGGGAGACCCCGCGGGTGCCACCCCCGATGTCCCCAATGACGTCATCAATGACGTCATCAATGCCACCGATGTCCCCAACGCCACCAGTGTCCCCAATGACATCATCAATGACGTCATCAGCGTCACAAACGCCACCAATGTCCCCAGTGACATCATCAATGACGTCATCAACGCCACCGATGCCCCCGGTGACATCATCAATGACGTCATCAACGCCACCGATGCCCCCGGTGACATCATCAATGACGTCATCAACGCCACCAATGTCCCCAACGCCACCAATGTCCCCAATGACATCATCAATGACGTCATCAACGCCACCGATGTCCCCGGTGACATCATCAATGACGTAACCAACGTCACTGATGTCCCCAATTACATCATCAATGACGTCATCAACGCCACTGATGTCCCCAATGACATCATCAATGACGTCATCAACGCCACCGA
>NW_026626914.1:0-1725 GCF_030028575.1 Malurus melanocephalus
TGTCCCTGGTGTCCCTGGTGACACAGAGGTGACACAGAGGTCACTCTGGGTGTCACTGTCACTGTCCCTGGGGTGTCACTGTCACTGTCACTGTCACTGTCACTGTCACTGTCCCTGGTGTCCCTGGTGTCACAGAGGTCACTCTGGGTGTCACTGTCACTGTCCCCTCAGGACCATTGGCTGCTGGACCTTGTCACCCGCGTGTCCCTGTCCCTGTCCCTGTCACTGTCCCTGGTGTCCCTGAGGTCACTCTGGGGTGTCACAGAGGTGTCCCTGACCCGTGTCACCCTGTCCCTGTCCCTGTCCCCTGTCCCTGGTGACAATGTCCCTGTCCCTGTCACCATTGGCTGCTGGACCTTGTCACCCGCGTGTCCCTGTCCCTGTCCCTGGTGACACAGAGGTGACACAGAGGTCACTCTGGGTGTCCCTGGTGTCCCTGCGGTCACTCTGAATGTCACAGAGGTCACTCTGGGTGTCCCCTCAGGACCATTGGCTGCTGGACCTCGTCACCCGCGTGTCCCTGTCGCTGTCCCCGTCACTGTCACTGTCACTGTCCCTGTCCCCTCAGGACCGTTGGCTGCTGGACCTTGTCACCCGCGTGTCCCTGTCACTGTCCCTGGTGTCCCTGGGGTCACTCTGGGGTCACTCTGGGGTTACTCTGGGTGTCCCTGTCCCTGTCCCCTCAGGACCATTGGCTGCTGGACCTCGTCACCCGCGTGTCCCTGTCGCTGTCCCCATCACTGTCCCTGTCCCTGGTGTCCCTGGGGTGTCCCTGGTGTGACACAGAGGTCACTCTGGGTGTCACTGTCCCTGTCCCTGGTGACACAGAGGTGACAGAGGTGACACAGAGGTGACTCTGGTTGTCCCCTCAGGACCATTGGCTGCTGGACCTCGTCACCCGCGTGTCCCTGTCGCTGTCCCTGGTGTCCCTGGGGTGTCCCTGGTGACACAGAGGTGACACAGAGGTCACTCTGGGTGTCCCTGGTGTCCCTGCTGTCACTCTGAGTGTCACAGAGGTCACTCTGGGTGTCCCCCCAGGACCATTGGACCTTGTCACCTGCGTGTCCTTGTCCCTGGTGTCCCTGGTGACACAGAGGTCACTCTGGGTGTCCCCTCAGGACCATTGGCTGCTGGACCTCGTCACCCGCGTGTCCCTGTCCCTGTCCCTGGTGTCCCTGGTGACACAGAGGTGACAGAGGTGACACAGAGGTCACTCTGGGTGTCCCTGGTGTCCCTGTCACTGTCCCTGGGTGTCACTGTCCCTGTCCCCTCAGGACCATTGGCTGTTGGACCTGGTGACCCGCATGTCCCTGTCCCTGTCCCTGGTGTCACTGGTGACACAGAGGTGACAGAGGTGTCCCTGGTGTCACTGTCCCTGTCCCCTCAGGACCATTGGCTGCTGGACCTCGTCACCCGCGTGTCCCTGTCCCTGTCACTGTCACTGTCCCTGGTGTCCCTGAGGTCACTCTGGGGTGTCACAGAGGTGTCCCTGACCTGTGTCACCCTCTCCCAGGACCATTGGCTGTTGGACCTGGTCACCCGCGTGTCCCTGTCGCTGTCCCTGGTGTCCCTGGGTGCCGCCATTGTCACCTTCGCCCTGTGCCGCGCTCTGGGGGGGCTGCGGCCGCTGCTGCAGCTGCACCTGAGCCTGAGCCTGGCGGGGGGACACCTGGCCTTCCTGCTGGGCATCGACAGCACCCACAACAAGGTATTTTGGGGAAATTT
>NW_026626914.1:3390-4953 GCF_030028575.1 Malurus melanocephalus
ATAGGGATCAATGGTGACAGCGCCCCCTGTCGCGATAGTGGCGCTGGCGGCGGCGGCGAACCCGGGAGGGTACGGGACAGAGCGATAGTGAGTGATTGGGGATCGATAATCACCGATAGGGATCGATAATGATCGATAATCACCGATAGGGATCGATAATGATCGATAATCATTGATAGGAATCAATAATCACTGATAGGGATCAATAGGGATCAATGGTGACAGCGCCCCCTGTCGCGATAGTGGCGCTGGCGGCGGCGGCGTACCCGGGAGGGTACGGGACAGAGCGATAGTGAGTGATTGGGGATCGATAATGATCGATAATGATCAATAATGATCGATAATCACCGATAATCACTGATAGGGATCAATAGGGATCGATAATCACCGATAGGGATTGGTAATCATCGATAATCAGTGATAATCACCGATAGGGATCAATAGGGATCAATGTGAAACAGGGGGGAGGCTCCCAGTCCCTCCCAATCCCTCCCAGTCCATTCCCCATTCCCAGTATTTCCAGTATCCCATTCCCCATTCCCCATTCCCAGTCCATCCCAGTCCATCCCAGTATTCCCAGTTTATCCCATTCTCCATTCCCAGTTGCTGGCTGTCCCCGTTCCCAGTATTCCCAGTATCCCCAGTATCCCCAGTATCCCCAGTCCATTCCAGTATCCCCAGTTTCCCCATTTTCCATTCCCAGTTGCTGGCTGTCCCCGTTATCCCATTCCCAGTATCCCCATTCCCAGTCCATCCCAGTATCCCCATTCCCCATTCCCAGTCCATCCCAGTATTCCCAGTTTCCACTCTCTCCATTCCCACTTGCTGGCTGTCCCCATTATCACATCCCCATTACTCCCCGTATTCCCAGTATCCCCGTTATCCCATTCCCAGTCCATCCCAGTCCATCCCAGTATCCCCAGTTTGTCCCATTTTCCATTCCCAGTTGCTGGCTGTCCCCATTATGCCATTCCCAGTATCCCCATTCCCAGTCCATCCCAGTCCATCCCAGTATCCCCGTTATCCCATTCCCAGTATTCCCAGTATTCCCAGTTTCCCCACTCTCTCCGTTCCCAGTTGCTGGCTGTCCCCATTCCCAGTCCATCCCAATATTCCCAGTATCCCTGTTATCCCATTCCCAGTTGCTGGCTGTCCCCATTCCCAGTATCCCCAGTATCCCCATTATCCCATTCCCAGTTGCTGGCTGTCCCCATTCCCAGTATCCCCAGTATCCCCATTATCCCATTCCCCGTCCATCCCAGTTTCCCCATTCTCCATTCCCAGTTGCTGGCTGTCCCCGTTATCCCATTCCCAGTCCCTCCCAGTATCCCCAGTTTATCCCATTCCCCATTCCCAGTATTCCCAGTATTCCCAGTATCCCTGTTATCCCATTCCCAGTTGCTGGCTGTCCCCGTTCCCAGTATTCCCAGTATCCCTGTTATCCCATTCCCAGTTGCTGGCTGTCCCCATTCCCAGTCCATCCCAGTCCATCCCAGTCCATCCCAGTATTCCCAGTATCCCCAGTATCCCATTCCCCATTCCCAGTCCATTCCCCATTCCCAG
>NW_026626915.1:0-3067 GCF_030028575.1 Malurus melanocephalus
GGGGCCAGGGGGGAATGGTGGGACAGGAGAAGCGGGGATGGGCCTTTCACACCCCAAATCTTAGTGTTTTACCCCAAATCCCAGTGTTTCACCCCAAATCCCAGCCCTTCACCCCAAATCCCACAGTTTCACCCCCAACTGGTGCCGGCATCACCTCCCCACCCCCTGGAATTCCAGCCGGGATAGGGTGGAGTGGGAAAGGCTCTGTCCTGAAGGTTCCCAATTCCCAAAATTCTTTCCTTCCTTCTGAAATTCCTTCCTTCCCAATTTCCTTCCCAAATCCCTTCCAAAATTCCCTTCCCTTCCAAAATTCCTTTCAAAATTCCTTCCTTCCAAAATTCCTTTCCTCCCAAAATTCCTTTTCCTCCCAAAATTTCTTCCTTTCCTTCCTTTCTTCCAAAATTCCTTCCTTCCAAAATTACCTTTCCTCCCAAAATTCCTTCCCAAATTCCAACATTTCTTCCAAAGTTCATTCCCAAATTAATTCCTTTCCTTCCTTCCTTCCTTCCTTCCTTCCTTCTTCCTTCTTTCCAAAATTCCTTCCAAACTTTTTCCTTCCAAAATTCTTCCCAATTTTTTTCCAGAACTCCTTCCTTCCTTCTCTCATTTTTCCTTCCAAAATTCCTTTCTTCCAAAATTCCTTCCAAAACTCCCCCAAAATTCTTTCCTTCCTTCCAAAATACCTTCAAAATTTATTCCAAAACTCCTTCCCAAATCCTTCCCTCCCTCCCTTCCCGATTTTGAAAATTCCTGTAAAATTCCTAAAAGTTCCCGGAAATTCCCAGAAATTCCTGGAAATTTCTGAAAATTCCTGAAAATTCCCAGAAATTTCTGAAAGTTTCTTAAAATCCCCAGAAATTTCCAAAACTTCCTGAAAATTCTTGGAAATTCCCAAAAATTCTCAAAAATTCCTGGAAATTTCTGAATATCTCAGAAATTCATGGAAATGCCCACAAATTCCGGAAAATTCCGGAAAATTCCCAGAAATTTAAGGAAATTCCCGACAAGTCCTGACAATTTCCCCAATTTCCCCAGGCCCAGGGCACAAAGTTCCTACCGGGACACCGCGATGGTGGAGCCCAATCCTGTTACCAGGGGATGGAATGGGATGATGTGATGGGAATTTCCGGGAGTTTTTGGGAATTTCCAAGAGTTTTCCAGGAATTCTCAGAAATTTTTGGGAATGTTCCAGAATTTTTGAGAATTTGCAGGAATTTCCGGAAAATTTCAGGAATTTCCAGGGATTGCCAGAAATTTCCCAGAAATTTACGGGAATTTACGAAAATTTCCAGGAATTTCTGAGAATATTCAGACGTTTCCAGGAATTTCTGGGAAATTCCAAGAATTTTTTTTGAATTTCTGGGAAATTTCAGGAATTTCCAGGCATTTTCAGAAATTTCTGGGAGTTTTCAGACATTTCCACAAATTTTCAAGAATTTCTGAGAATTTTCAGAAATTCCCAGGAATTTTCAGGAATTTCTGGGAATTTCCAGGAATTTTTTGGAATTTTCAGAAATTTACATGGAATTTTTGAAATTTCCAGGAATTTTCTTAAATTTCCGTGAATTTTCAGAAATTTCCAGGTATTTTCCAGAAATTTCCAGGAATTGTTCAGGAATTTTCATTAATTTTTGTGAATTTCTGGGAATTATCAGAAATTTCCAGGAATTTCTGGTAATTTTCAGAAATTTCTGGGAAATTTTGGGAATTTTTGGGAATTTTCAGAAATATCTGGGAATTTCCTGGAATTTTCAGAAGCTTCCAGAAATTTCTAGGACCTTCGGGAATTTCTGTGAATTTCCACCAATTTCCAGGAATTGTCCATGAATTTTAGGGAATTTCCATGAATTTCCAGGAATCTTCCAGGAATTTTCAGGAATTTTTGGGAATTTCCAGGAATTTTCCAGAATTTCCTTGAATTAATGTGAATTTTCAGGCATTTCTGGGAATTTTAAGGAATTTCCATGAATTTTTGGGAATTTCCAGACATTTCCGTGAATTTTCAGACATTTATGGGAATTTCTGGGAATTCTAAGGTACTTCTGGTAATTCTCAGGAATTGTCCAAGAATTTCTGTGTAATTCCATGAATTTTCAAAAATTTCCGTGAATTTCTGTGGATTTCTGTGAATTTTCAGGAATTTCCGTGAATCTCCGTGAATTTCCTGGAATTTCCATAAATTTTTGGGATTTTCCATTAATTTTCTTGGAATTTCTTTGCATTTCTGGGAATTTTAAGGAACTTACAGTAGTTTTCAGGAATTTTCCAGAAACTTCTGTGAATGTCCATGAATTTCCGTGTATTTTCCAGAATTTCTGGGGATTTCTGGGGATTTTCAGGAATTTCTGTGAATTTCTGTGGATTTTTGGGAATTTCTGGGAATTTTAAAGAATTTCCATGTATTTCCATGAATTTCAGGGACTTTCCATGAATTTCTGTGAATTTCCCTGAATCTCCCTGAATTTCCATAAATTTCCATGAATCTCTGTGAATTTCCGTGAATTTCCATGAATCTCCGGAAATTCTCAGGAATTTCCATGACTTTTCCTGAATTTCTCTGAATTTCCCTGACTCTCCAGAAATTTTCAGGAATTTCTGTGAATTTCCATGAATCCCATGAATTCCCGTCAGTTTCCGTGAATCTCTGTGAATTTCCATGAATTTCCATTCCTTTCCATGAATTCCCGTCAATTCCCGTGAATCTCTGTGAATTTCCCTGAATTTCCCCGAATTCTCCGGAATCCCCGCGCGTGCCCGGGCCGGGGGCGGGGTCGGTACCTTCCAATCGTGTTTGTGCTTCAGCTGCTGCATTTCCTTCCCCCCAGCTCTCGGGGCCAGCAGGTCCCGCCTGCTCCGGGCGCATTTCTCCTTCCATTTCTGGAGCTCTGGCGGGAGCTGAGCCCCGAGCAAAGCAGAGATCCCGGAAAGCAGCGGACACAGAAAAACACCAGAAATCACCCCAAAGCGGCAGCGGCGGCGGCGAAATCCCGGCGGGAACGCGGCTGGGAGCGGGGAAAGCGCAGCCGGGAGCGGGAGAGGGGAGGAATTTCCTGGAATTCCGGGGGAA
>NW_026626915.1:4232-5246 GCF_030028575.1 Malurus melanocephalus
AAATTAAATGGGAAGGAAAAAAAACAGAAAAAAACGAATTCCCAGAATTCCAGGGGAAATGCAGCAGCATCAGCTCTGGGGAAAGGGAAATTAAATGAGAAGGAGGAARACAGAAAGAAAGGAATTTMMTGAAATTYTGGGGAAATGCRGCAGCCTCAGCTCCAGGGAAAGGGAGAAATTAAAAGGGRAAAAGGAAAAGAGARAGAAAGGAATTTCCTGGAATTCCGCAGGAAACGTGGCAGTCTCAGCTCCAGGGAAAGGGAAATTAAATGAGGAGGAGAAAACAGAGAGAGAAGAATTCCCTGAAATTCTGGGGAAATGCAGCAGCCTTGGGTCCAGGAAAAGCGGGAAATTAAAAATGAAGGAGAATGGAAAGAAAGGAATTCCCTGAAATTCCCCGAAATTGCAGGGGAATGCAGCAGCCTTGGCTCCAGGGAATGGGAAATTAAACTGAAAAAACAGAAAGAAAGGAATTCCCTGAAATTCTGGGGAAATGCAGCAGCCTCGGCTCCACGAAAAGGCAAAAATAAAAGGGAAAAAGGAAAACAGAAAGAAAGGAGTTCCCCAAAATTGCATGGAAATGCAGCAGCCTCGGCTCCAGCACGTGCAGGATGCTCCAGCGCCCTCCCGCGGGCAAAGGCAGAAAAACAGGGAAAAAACGGGAAAATCTGGGAATAACCAGGAAAAAACAGGAAAAACCGGGAAAAAACAGAACGGGATCCCGACAGGAATGGCGGGAATGAGGCATGGAAACCCTGGGCTGGATTGAACCGTGGTGCAGGGATGGGATCCGGATGGGAATGAGAGATGGAAACTCTGGACTGGAATCAAACACGGTGCAGGGATGGGATCCCAATGGGAATGGATGGACAGGGATGGATGGACAAGGATGGATGGATACCTTGGGTTGGAATGATCTGTGGTGCCGGGATGTGATCCCAATGTGATGTGATCCCAATGGGAATTATGGGAATGAGGGATACCTTGGGCTGGAATGATCCACGGTGCTGGGAT
>NW_026626916.1:0-1305 GCF_030028575.1 Malurus melanocephalus
CCCAAAATTCAGCTGGAAAGGGTTAAAGGAGCCCCACCCCAAAAAAAACCCAAAAAAACCCAAAAAACCCCCCAAAAAACCAAAAAGAAATCCCAAAATTCACCAATTTCACCTGGAATCCAAAAAAAAATCCCAAATTTCAGCAATTTCATCCCAAAATTCAGCTGGGAAGGGTTAAAGGAGCCCCACCCCCAAAAAACAAACAAAAAAACCCCAAAAAACCCCAAAAAACCCTGAAAGACCAAAAAAAACCCCCAAAAAACCAAAAAGAAATCCCAAAATTGACCAAATTCACCCCAAAATTCAGCTGGAAAGGGTTAAAGGAGCCCCACCCCAAAAAAACCCTGAAAAAAACCCCAAATTCCCAAATTTCCCCCAAAATCCCCGAAATTCCCCCAAAAATTCCCACCGGGAAGTGGCTCCAGACCCCCAAAATTCTTCCAAAAATTGTGGAAAAAATACGAAAAAATGGCAAAAAAGTTTCCCAAAACTGCCCAAAATTCCCAGAATGTTCCCGAAAATTCCCAAAATTCCCAAATTTTCCCCAAAATTCCCCCAAATTCCCACCGGGAAGTGGCTCCAGACCCCCAAAATCCTCCCAAAAAATTGTGGAAAAAATGCGAAAAAAATGCGAAAAAAATGGCAAAAAAGTTTCCCAAAACTGCCCAAAATTCCCAGAAATGTTCCCGAAAATTCCCCAAATTTTCCCCAAATTCCCAAATTTTCCCAAAAATTCCCGAAATTCCCCCAAATTCCCACCTGGAAGTGGCTCCAGACCCCCAAAAATTCCCCAAAAATGGAAAAAAATTGCAAAAAATGGCAAAAGTTTCCCGAAACTGCCCAAAATTCCCCAAAATTTTCCCGAAAATTCCCAAAATTCCCAAATTTTCCCAAAAATTCCCAAAATTCCCCCAAATTCCCACCGGGAAGTGGCGCCAGACCCCCAAAATTCTTCAAAAAATTGTGGAAAAAAAGCGAAAAAAAAGGCAAAAAAATTCCTGAAAATTCCCAAAAATTCCCCGAAATTTTCCCGAAAATTCCCCAAATTCCCAAATTTTCCCAAAAATTCCCGAAATTCCCCCAAATTCCCACCTGGAAGTGGCTCCAGACCCCCAAAATTCTTCAAAAAATTGTGGAAAAAATGCGAAAAAAAAGCAAAAAAAATCCTGAAAATTCCCAAAAATTCCCCGAAATTTTCCTGAAAATTCCCAAATTTTCCCAAAAATTCCCGAAATTCCCCCAAATTCCCACCTGGAAGTGGCTCCAGACCCCCAAAATCCTCCCAAAAAAATTGTGGAAAAAATG
>NW_026626916.1:3427-5063 GCF_030028575.1 Malurus melanocephalus
TTTTTTTTCCCGAATTTTTTTTTACTTTTCTGGGGTTTTTATTTCGTGGGGGGCGACGTCATCGCCGGGCTGATGACGTCACGGCTCGGCGATGACACCCCTGCCGCAAACCGATGCCGGATCGATGACGTCACGCCCATACGATGACGTCATCCCATATGTACACGCCCCTTATTATAATGAGACGGGCGTGGTCTGCGCTAACATAATTAAACGTGGGCGTGTCCCCGGGGCGGTGGGCGTGGTTTATTCTCATTCCCGCCCATTGTGGGCGTGTCCCTGCAGAAGTGGGCGTGGCCTGTACCCATTCCCTCCCCCTGTGGGCGTGTCCCCGCGGCGGTGGGCGTGGCCTGTACCCATTCCCTCCCGTTGTGGGCGTGTCCTCATTGCAGTGGGCGTGGCCTATAGCCAACCCTGGCCGTTGTGGGCGTGTCCCCGGGGCGGTGGGCGTGGTTTATCCCCGTCCCATCGCACTGTGGGCGTGGCCTATTCCCATTCCCACCCCCCGTGGGCGTGTCCCCGCGGCGGTGGGCGTGGTTTATTCCCCTTCCATCGCACCGTGGGCGTGGTCTTGGCGCAGTGGGCGTGGCCTGTACCCATTCCCGCCCGTTGTGGGCGTGTCCCCGCCGGGGTGGGCGTGGTTTAATCCATTCCCGCCCGTTGTGGGCGTGTCCCCGCAGCGGTGGGCGTGGTTTATTCCCGTTCCATTGCACTGTGGGCATGTCCCTGCAGCGGTGGGCGTGGTTTATTCCTGTCCCACCGTTCTGTGGGCGTGGTCTTTGGCTCAGTGGGAGTGGCCTGTATCCATTCCCGCCCGTTGTGGGCGTGTCCCCGCAGCAGTGGGCGTGGTTTATTCCAGTTCCATCGCACCGTGGGCGTGGTCTTGGCGCAGTGGGCGTGGCCTGTACCCATTCCCGCCCGTTGTGGGCGTGTCCCCGCCGGGGTGGGCGTGGCCTGTACCCATTCCCGCCCGTTGTGGGCGTGTCCCCGGGGCGGTGGGCGTGGTTTATTCCCGTTCCATTGCACTGTGGGCGTGGTCTTGGTGCAGTGGGCGTGGTTTATTCCTGTTCCACCGTTCTGTGGGCGTGGTCTTTGGCGCAGTGGGCGTGGCCTGTATCCATTCCCGCCCGTTGTGGGCGTGTCCCCGGGGCGGTGGGCGTGGTTTGTTCCCTTTCCATTGCATTGTGGGCGTGTCCCCGCAGCGGTGGGCGTGGTTTATTCCCGTTCCATTGCACTGTGGGCGTGTCCTGCAGCGGTGGGCGTGGTTTATTCCTGCTCCATCGCACTGTGGGCGTGTCCCCGCCGGGATGGGCGTGGCCTGTACCCATTCCCTCCCCCTGTGGGCGTGTCCCTGAAGCGGTGGGCGTGGTTTATTCCCGTTCCATTGCACTGTGGGCGTGTCCCTGAAGCGGTGGGCGTGGTTTAATCCATTCCCGCCCGTTGTGGGCGTGTCCCTGCAGCGGTGGGCGTGGTTTATTCCCCTTCCATTGAACCGTGGGCGTGGTCTGTACCCATTCCCGCCCGTTGTGGGCGTGTCCCCGCCGGGGTGGGCGGGGCCTGTGTCCATTCCCGCCCGTTGTGGGCGTGGCCATCGCGGCAGCGCCGGGCCCGGGGGGCGATCGGGGGGCGATGGGGC
>NW_026626917.1:0-1045 GCF_030028575.1 Malurus melanocephalus
CCCGGAAATCCCAGAATGCCGAATTTTCCACGGCACAAGCGGCCCCGGCCATCCCAATGTTCCCAATATTCCCAATGTTCCCAAATCCCTGGAATGGCTGTTCCATGATGGGGATCCCGGCCTGGCCTGGGATTGTCACCCCTGGGATGTCCTGGGCCTCTGTTCCCTGAGGGTGCTGGATCCAGGATTTCTTGGATCTGGGATTCCCTGGATATGGGATTCTTTGGATCGGGGATTTCCTGGATCAGGGATTTCCTGGTTCAGGAATTCCCTGGACCTGGGATTATTGGATCAGAGATTCCTTGGATCTGGGATTCTCTGGATCTGGGATTCCCTGGGTGTGGGGTTCCCTGGATCAGAGATTCCTTGGATTTGGGATTTCTTGGATCTGGAATTCCTTGGATATGGGATTCTTTGGATCAGGGATTCCCTGGTTCAGGAATTCCCTGGATATGGGATTATTGGATCAGAGATTCCTCGGATCTGGGATTCTCTGGATCTGGGATTCCTTGGACTCAGATTTCCCTGGATCTGGGATTCCCTGGGTGTGGGGTTCCCTGGATTTGGGATTTCTTGGATCTGGGATTCCCTGGTTCAGGAATTCCCTGGATCTGGCATTATTGGATCAGAGATTCCTTGGATCAGGCATTCCTTGGATCAGGGATTTCCTGGATCTGGGATTCCCTGGATCTGGAATTCCTTGGATCTGGATTCCCTGGATCAGGAATTCCTTGGATCTGGGATTCCTTAGACTCAGGTTTCCCTGGATCTGGAATTCCTTGGATCAGGGATTCCCTGGTTCAGGAATTCCCTGGATCTGGGATTATTGGATCAGAGATTCCTTGGATCTGGGATTCCTTGTATCTGGATTCCCTGGATCAGGGATTCCTTGAATCAGGGATTCCCTGGATCTGAAATTCCCTGGATTCAGAATTCCTTGAATCTGGGATTCCCTGGATCTGGGATTCCCCACACCAATCCAAGGAATCCACTCCTCCCCCCATCCCACCCAGGGCTTCCCATGGGATTTTCTCCATCATTTCCC
>NW_026626917.1:3330-5118 GCF_030028575.1 Malurus melanocephalus
AAAAAAAAATAAAATAAAAAAATCAGAATTTCCATCGATCTCCATTGGGAGCGGGGGGAAGGATTTGGGATTTGCTGATTGGTTCATTAATCCACCCTAATTAATCAATCCTCGTTAATTAACGAGGCCGACGACCTGTGAATGTCGGGATATAATTAAAAATCCAGAGGTCCGGGCTGAAAGCGGCTCCGGAATGTTTGATTCCGACCRGGATCCTTGGGAAAAAWGAGTTTTAACAGCTTGGCAGRAGGAATTTTTTCATGGAAAACCAAAATTCCGGGAGAATGGGAACAGATGGGATTTCACGAGCTCCAGTTTGGGGGGCTGGAATTAATTAAAATTAAATAAATTCATAAAAAATTTTCATGGATGTGCAGCCGAGGTCTGGAAAAAACAGGAATAGGGAGAATAAATAATGTGGGATATGGGAATGAGGTGGGACAGGATCTGGGATCAATCAAAGACCGAAGATATCCCAAAARAAAGGGAGATTCTGGTAAAAAAAAAAATCAGAATTTTAAATAAGAGGGAAATCAAATCAAAGAGTGAATCCCACAGGGAGTCATTCCATGAAACATTCCCAGAAAATTGGAGGAGAGTCGGTGAAAATTCCAGGTGTTTTGTGGAAATTCCCACAGATTTGGATTGGGTAGAGGAGGGAAAATGACCCGGGAATGGCCTCCAGAAAATTCCAAAGGGATTTCCCAGGAATAGCAGGGAGTGGGGAGGAAAAAAGGAGGGAATGGTGGAGAAAAATCCATGGAAAAGGGAAATGAGCCCAAGCCATTCCCAGCTCAGCTTTCCTTGGAGCAGCGATCCCAGAATTTATCCCATAAAAAGATGGGAGAAACCACAGAGATTCCAGCGGCTGGGAACGGCCACAGTGCTCCTGGAGAATCCCAGAAATCCTGGGATCGCTGGGGTTGGAAAAGAATTCCAAGATCAAATCCAAGCGGGACCAGATCCCAGCCCAGAGTGGAATTCCAGGAATTCCTCGGGCACCTCCATGGGAAATCCTTTCTGAGGGCTGACCCCCTTTCCATGGAGAAATTCCCAAATTTCCCAGCCCGAGGCCRTTCCCTCTTTTCCCGCTCTCATTCCCGGAGCAGATCCCACTTTTCCCGGGCTCTCCTTGCCCGGATTCCTGGCAGCTGCCGGCGTATTCCGTAATTCCGTAATTCCAGAATCCCGGGATGTGGGAGGGACCTTAAAGATTCCCAAATTCCAGCCCATCCCAATGGTACTCCCAGAAATCCCACAGGAACAGGGCTGGAAGTTTTCCAAGCATTTTTCCCCTTCCAGGATCAGTGGAATCCACCCCACGTTGATCCCAAATTTTCCGCTCCCGGAATGGGATCGACGGGATCCACTCAGAAATACAAAAACTCAGGAAAATGGGAGAAATTCCCGCCGGGACAAAATTCCCAGGAATTTTGAGGAAAACGTGGCCATCAAATCCTTCCTCATTCCAAGATTTCCCTCATCCCTCTGAATTCCAGGTGAGTCCTTCCCATGGAGCTGCGGGATCTTCTCATTCCCAAATCCCACCCATCCCTCATCCGGGGTGGATTTGGGAATTTTGCTGCTTCCCACCCCAAAATTGGCTCCTGGAAGCAGCGGCAAGAATGGCTGGAGGTGGAAACTCCATTAAAAAATGGGATTTTTCCCTCTGGAAGCAGAAAAAGCCAAATGCGGGGAAATTCCAGGAGCCCAATCCCGAGCCAGGCCTGATCCCAGAGTGAAAATCAGGGAAGCAAAGGCACATTCCATGGAAATTCCATGGAAATT
>NW_026626918.1:0-1132 GCF_030028575.1 Malurus melanocephalus
AAGTTCCCATTTCCCCACAAACCTGCTTTCCCTATAATGCAAGTGTAATTTTCCATGTCAGAAACCTAAGGAAAGGTGTGCAGCGTGTTATTTCCTTCTCACTGGAGAARAGCTGACTTTAAAAGCTCTCCAGTTTCACAAATTTCAAGCTCTATTTATAATGCCAAACCACTAAGATATTTTTCATGTTTTTAATGCCATCACATCTTTTAATGCATTGCCTTAAACTGCCAAAAGTAATGCTCCCAATMAAGGCAACTATATTTTATATACCAGATATGATTGACTTCTTATAGTGGTGTTAATCAGATTTCATTTATTTTTATAGCATTAAGGATATTAACATTACCCTCTGGAAATGTTCCCCTTTCTATTTGTCCTTGGATAAGATATGTCCTGTATTCGGATAACTTTCTTCTTGAAGATAAATGTTTCCTGATAAAACAATAGTGTTAACCTGTAACAACTGCAACATGAAATAAATGCAGTTGTCAACTAAACTTTATAGGGGGGAATTAAAATTAAAAAAAAAAAAAAAAAAAAAAAAAAAAAAGAAGAAGAGAGAAACCCAGGACACATTAAAATACTGCTGTATTGTTCTTTGCTGTCCCCAAAAGCATTTATCTTCCTGGCTATCTCGCATGATTGAATAGCAGAGGAGTCACCTGAAATAATGTCAAATGACAAAAGATGTATTAGAATTGCAGGATAATGTCTTTGTTCTCAGGAGGAAGGAGAGGTTTAGCTGTCGTTCATACCACAGCATGCAAAGGGAATGAGCATGGATGAAATACCCTCAAAGTTTGTATGTATGAACTACAGGATGGACTACAAGTCTGGAAATATTTATGGGTACCTTTGTCTCTCTATTTATGCTTTGAAGCATGCTGGATTTAGGGTTCATCCATAGTTGAAATCCATGGATGGCTTCCTGCTGATTCCAGTGAGTTTYTCAACACACCCTGACTTCAGATCATGGTCCAGATAAATGCTTCAGGATCTGCTTGACACATGAATGCTTCTCCTGCAGTATAAGTGAGCTTTGCCAGGCAATGTCCATCTGCCTCCCTGTTATTTTTCTCCTTTTATGATTTCATAAAATCATAGTTTGGGTTGGAAGGGATTTTAAAGA
>NW_026626918.1:5832-7114 GCF_030028575.1 Malurus melanocephalus
TTTTTTGTTGTTTTTTTTTTTGCCTATCCAAATCACTTTATTGGTTTCTTTTTGTTCTAGTTTGGAAAGATTTAATTTTCATTTGATACCCAAGAAATCAGGCATTTAGTGTAAGCAAATGATAGGCTCTCCATCAATCCAGAGGTCAGGAATAGGCATCTCATGAACATGATTAATTTTACCATTTTACCATATTCATTTTAAATATCTCTATGACTCTCTTGCTTAACCTCAGCTTGAAATGTGGGTGAAAGAGCTCAACTCTCCTCAGTGCATTTGATCACCCACATCTCTCTCAATACCATTTCATAGGAAAAAGCTGTTCATGTGTTCCCACACACGAAACAGAAACATTGCAGTGTTTTGTAAGAGTGCGGTGAGGTGAGAGCAACACTGTCATCTAATTTATACCAATACCACCTCTGGTTCAATGAGCCACAGCTGAAGAGTTTTGCTTTTCTGCACTGGGTACTACTATCTCATAGATTGGCCAGGGCAACCTGGGTCCTACAATTAGGTCCATACAATCTGTGCCATAATTATGTGAAGATTGGCATAAGCAAAAGATGGAG
Source organism: Malurus melanocephalus (assembly GCF_030028575.1). Taxonomy (NCBI): domain Eukaryota; kingdom Metazoa; phylum Chordata; class Aves; order Passeriformes; family Maluridae; genus Malurus; species Malurus melanocephalus. The sequence continues at coordinate 6,405 of NW_026626918.1, forward strand.
AGCGGGCACATCTTAGAGTTGTCGTTACCCTCTGAATGATACAAGCACCTGTTTGTGACTGAGGTCATAATTACAGGTGTCCTTACAGCAGAGATATTTCTGAAAAAGGATTATTAACTTGGACTGTATCTGTTTGTGGGGATAATTTTATTTCTTTTTCCCAGCACTTTGTTCCCTATATTTTATGATGAGCAGTGAAGGGAACTGCGGTGGTTTAGCCTGGAGAAAAGGAGGCTGAGGGGAAACCTCATCATGTTCTACAACTCCCTGAAAGGAGATTGTAGTGAGGTGAGGGTCATTCTCTTCTCCCAGGAGMAGAGTAAAAGGCCTCGAGTTGCATCAGGGAAGGTTTAGACTGGATATTAGGACAAATTTCTTCATGGAAAGGGTTGTAAAACAATGGAACAGGCTTCCCTGGTGGTAGAGTCACCATCCCTGGAAGTGTTCAAAAAACATGTGGTTATGGCACTTAAGGACACAGTTCAGAGGTGAACATGGTGGTGGTGCTSGGTGACAATTGATCTTGATAACCTTGTGGGTTTTTCCAACTTTAATTATTCTACGATTCTACAATTCCATTCTGCTCAGAGTGGTTGTCCCATTGTGTCCATGAAAATACTGTAAATATGATGTATACTCTGTCCTTCACTTTGGTTGGGTAGTTTTTGTTGATTAAACTGTACCAACAACTCTCCTTCTGCCACAGAGAC
>NW_026626919.1:0-1510 GCF_030028575.1 Malurus melanocephalus
ATTTCATCAGAAATCCCCAGGAAACTGGTGGGGAATAATCCAAAATTCTGCTCTCACTCTGATTTCTCAATTTTCTTAAAATCTTTGTGATAAAATTCCAAAATATCTCTGGAAACCATAATTTCTGTTCAATAAGGAACAGAAGGGACCTGGTGGTGTCAGCACCCGGGAAGGTGAAGGAGAAATGGTTTTGGTTGTGTTTATGGGGCTGTGACATCAAAACACGACCTGTGGATGTCCCTTGTGCTAAAAGTGGCACAGAGTGAACAGAATCTGTGGGATGGGATGGAGGAATYGGGGATTTTTATCTGCTGGGAGTTTCTAATCCATCCCTGGGGGCAGTTTCACAGGAATGGATTTTGATCTGGGGTGTGGGATATCTGAGATGTGGGACAGGGTATTGTGGGGCTGGGCCAGGGGATTTGGGATGGAGAGCAGGGAAAGGATTTGGGATGGGAGCAGGGAAAGAATTTGGGATGAGATCAGGAAAACGATTTGGGACTGAGAGCAGGGAAAAGGATTTGGGATGGAGAGCAGGAAAAGGATTTGGGATGAAAAGCGGGGAAAGGATTTGGGATGGAGAGCAGGGAATGGATTTGGGATGGAGAGCAGGGAATGGATTTGGGATGGGATCAGGGGAAGGATTTGGGATGGAGAACAGGGAATGGATTTGGGATGAAGAGCCGGGAAAGGATTTGGGATGGGATCAGGGGTAGGATTTAGGATGGAGATCAGGCAAAGATGTGGGATGGAGAGCAGGGAAAGAATCTGGGATGGGATCAGGAAAAGGATTTGGGATGGGATCAGAGAAAGGATTTGGGATGGGATCAGGGGAAGAAATTGGGATGAGATCGGGAAAATTATTTGGGATGGAGAGCTGGGAAAAGGATTTGAGATAGAGAACAGGGAAAGGATTTGGGATGGGGATCAGGAAACGGATTTGGAATGGAGAGCAGTGAAAGGATTTGGGATGGGATCAGGGAAAGGATTTGAGGTTGAGAGCGGGGAAAGGATTTGGGATGGGATCAAGGGGAAGGATTGGGGATGAAGAGAAGGGAAAGGATTTGGAATGGAGAGCAGTGAAAGGATTTGAGATAGAGAACAGGGAAAGGTTCTTCTGTCCCCAGAGGGTGCTGGCACTGCCCAGGCTCCCCAGGGAATGGTCCCAGCCCCGAGGAGCTCCAGGAGCATTTGGACAGCACTGCCAGGGATGCACATGGTGGGAATGTTGGGGGGTCTGAGCAGGGCTGGGGTTGGGCTGGAGGATCTTTGTGGGTCCCTTCAAACCCAGGGAATTTTGGGATTCTGTGATTTGTCCCTCCAGCACCTCCTTTCAGGGTGTTTTGGGGCCATTTCTCCATTGTGATGCCCCATGATCTCACTGGGAATCCCAAATTTATGGTGCCTCATGAGCATTCCAGGGTTCCTTCAGCATTCTGGCTTTTCAGGAGCAGGGGATGGGGTTTGGAGAGAGGAGAAGGGAAATGAACTCATCCCCTCTCTTTGTTCT
>NW_026626919.1:4020-5061 GCF_030028575.1 Malurus melanocephalus
CGGGGCAGCAGCACCCGGAGATTGGGGATAGCCTGGAATGTCTCCGCTATCGGAGCTGATGCCAGAAGAGACCCCCGGAGGGCTGGGAAGGATCGGAGGGAGGGGCTGGGGGACCCCCAAGGCTTGGAGGGGGCGCTGGGGCTGGGGCACCCCCAGGATTCCCTGTAGGGTGGCCGAGGGGCGAGGATGAACCCAAACCCCTCTGAAATCCCGATCAGGGGTCTCGGGAGCACGTTGTGTGTCTCACATGGAAATAGAGCTGAGATCTGTAAATCTGGGATGGCAACGGCGGGAATGGAATGGCGAGCGCGGGAGGTGAATCTGAGCCACGGGAGCTCACGGGGACAAAGGACACCCCTTCCCTCTGAGGGGACACAGGACAACGTCACCTGAGGGCACACGGGACAGTGCCACCCCTCAGARGACACRCAGGACAGTGTCACCTCTGTGACAGCACACAGGGCAATGTCACCTGAGGGCACAGGGGAGAGTGTCACCTCTGAGGGGACACAAGGACAATGTCACCCCTGAGAGCACCCAGGATAATGTCACCTAAAGACACTCAGGGCAATGTCACCTTTCTGAGAGCACACAGGACAGTGTCACCTCTGTGACAGCACCCAGGACAATGTCACCTTTGATGGTACACAGGACAATGTCACCTTTCTGAGGGCACACAGCACAGTGCCACCCCTCTGAGGGCATCCAGAACAATGTCACCTGAGGGCACCCAGGGCAATGTCACCTGAGGGCACACAGGACAATGCCACCTCTGTGACAGCACACAGCACAATGTCGCCTCTGATCACACCCAGATCACCTCTAAGAGCACCCAGGACAATGCCACCCCTCAGAGGGCACCCAGGACAATGTCCCAGCCCTGGACTTGCTGCAGGCTGTCCGTGCCACCTGCCCTTCCCCTCCAGGAGAGCGCAGTCCCCCGTTCCCATCCAAGGTGACATCCAGGGGACAGCGCGGTGCTCACGGCTCCCCCAGCTCTGCGCTTTCCCTGCGGGCCGCGCTCAGGGTGGCTCTGTCCCT
>NW_026626920.1:0-2589 GCF_030028575.1 Malurus melanocephalus
CCAAAAATACCCTCAGCGATCGTGCGGACAGCGCCAAACGTCTCGGGGAGCTGAAAAACCCCAAAAATCCCAAAATTACCCCAAATTACACCAAAAATACCCAAAATTATCCCAAAAATACCCTCAGCGATCGTGCGGACGGCGCCGAACATCTCGGGGAGCTGAAAAACCCCAAAAATACCAAAATTACACCAAAAATACTCAAAAAATACCCAAAAAATACCAAAATTACCCCAAAAATATCATCAGTGAGGGTCCGGACAGCCCCGAACATCTCGGGGAGCTGAAAATCCCCAAAAATACCAAAATTACCCCAAAAATATCCCAAAATTACCCCAAAAATACCCCCAGCGATAGTGCGGACAGCGCCGAACGTCTCTGGGAGCTGAAAACCCCAAAAAAACCCAAAAATTACCCCAAAAATATCCCAAAATTACCCCAAAAATACCCCAAAAATACCCTCAGCGATCGTGCGGACAGCGCCGAACGTCTCGGGGAGCTGAGAAACCCCAAAATTAGCCCAAATTACACCAAAAATATCCCAAAAAATATCCCAAAAATATCATCAGTGAGGGTCCAGACGGCCCCGAACATCTCTGGGAGCTGAGAATCCCAAAAAAACCAAAATTACCCCAAAAATTCCCCAAAAACCTCGTTAGAGAGACCCAAAAACCCCGGGAGAAAGGGGATTTGGGGTCCTGGGGTGGCTTTTGGGGTCTCAGGGATAGTTTTGGGGCACTAAAGGACATTTTTGGCTCCCAAAGATATTTTTGAGGTCCCGAGTTGAATTTTTGGGGTCCCGGGGTGGATTTTTGGGGTCCTTAAAGGACATTTTTGGGGCACTAAAAGTGATTTTTTTGGGCACTAACAGCGATTTTTGGGACAATAAAGGTGATTTTTGGGGCACTAAAGGACATTTTAGGGTCACTAAAGGCAATTTTTGGGGCATTAAATGACATTTTTTGCTCCCCAGGGATATTTCGGGGTCCCAGGGATATTTTTGGCGTCCCGAGGTGAATTTTTGGGGTCCCGGGGTGGTTTTTGGGGTCACTCAGGGAGATTTTGGGGTCACTCAGGGCCATTTTGGGGTCACTCAGGGACATTTTAGAGTCCCTAAAGGCGATTTTTGGGTCACTAAATGACTTTTTTTGCTCCCCAGGGATATTTTGGGGTCCCGAGATGAATTTTTGGGGTCCCGGGGTGAATTTTTGGGGTCCCGAGGTGAATTTTTGAGGTCCCGAGGTGAATTTTTGGGGTCGCTCAGGGACATTTTGAGGTCCCTAAAGCACATTTTTGGTGAAATAAAGGCGATTTTTAGCGCACTAAAGGCGATTTTTGGGTCACTAAATGACATTTTTTTGCTTCTCAGGGATATTTTGGGGTCCCGGGGTGAATTTTTGGGGTCGTTCAGGGCGATTTTGGGGTCACTCAGGGACATTTTAGAGTCCCTAAAGGCGATTTTTTGGGGCACTAAAGGCGATTTTTTGGGCACGAAATGCCATTTTTGGCTCCCCAGGGATACTTCAGGGTCCCAGGGATATTTTTAGGGTCCCGAGGTGAATTTTTGGGGTCGTTCAGGGCGATTTTGGGGTCGCACCTCCACTTCCCGCAGCAGCTGCAGCGCGGAGCTCCAGCTGAGAACTCTGCGGTCCTTCCCGCCCCCGCTGAGCACGGTCCCGTCCCGCCGGCGGCACAGCGCGAAAACGCTGCCCTCGTGAGCCCGGGTCTGCTGCTCGATCTGGTACATGTCTGCGAAATCCCGAGAATTTACCCCAAAAAAAATCCCGAAAATTTAGACCCAAAAATTCCCGAAAATTTACCCCGAAAAATCCCGAAAATTCAGCCCGAAATCCGCCCCCAAAACCGCCCCGAACAGCGCGAAAACGCTGCCCTCGTGTGCCCGGGTCTGCTGCTCGATCTGGTACATGTCTGCGAAATCACCCCAAAAAAATCCCCAAAATTTACCCAAAAAATCCCGAAAATTTACCACAAAAAACTCCGAAAAAATCCCGAAAATTTGCCCCGAAAAGATCCCGAAAAAAATCCCCGAAAATATCCCGAAAATCCCGCCCCAAACCCCGCCCCGAACAGCGCGAAAACGCTGCCCTCGTGAGCCCGGGTCTGCTGCTCGATCTGGTACATGTCTGCGAAATCCCCAAAATTTACCCCAAAAAAAAATCCCGAAAATTTACACCCAAAAAATCCCGAAAAAATCCCCCAAAAAATCCCGAAATTCCTGCCCAAAATGGGCCCCCAAGCCCCGCCCCGAAATCCCGCCCCAAACCCGCGTGTGCCCGAGTCTGCTGCTCGATCTGGTACATGTCTGCGAAATCCCGAAAATTTACCCCCAAAAAAAATCCCGAAAAAAATCCACAAAATTTACCCCCAAAAAATCCCCCAAAAAATCCCGAAATTCCTGCCCGAAATCCACCCCCAAAACCGCCCCGAAATCCGGCATCAAACCCGCGTGTGCCCGGGTCTGCTGCTCGATCTGGTACATGTCTGCGAAATCACCCCAAAAATCATCCCAAAAAAATCCCGAAAATTTACCCCGAAAAAATCCCGAAAATTCAGCCCGAAATCCACCCC
>NW_026626920.1:4104-5045 GCF_030028575.1 Malurus melanocephalus
CGAAGATGAAGCACTGGATGAACTTGGGCTTCTTGTATTTCTGTAGGGCCGACCCCAAAACCACTGAAATCCCCTGAAACTGCCCCAAAATATCCTAAAAACATCCAAAATATCCCCAAAACCACTGAAATCCCCTAAAACTGCCCCAAAATATCCTAAAACCACTGAAATCCCCTGAAACTGCCCCAAAATATCCCAAAACCACCTGAAATCTCCTAAAACCACCCCAAAATATCCCCAAACCACTCTAAAGGATCTGAAATCCCCCAAAACCACCTGAAATCCCCTAAAACGCCCCAAAATATCCCAAAAATACCAAAATATCCCAAAAACCACTGAAATCACCTAAAAACGCCCCAAAATATCCTAAAACCACTGAAATCACCTAAAACTGCCCCAAAATATCCCAAAAACATCCAAAATATCCCAAAAACCACTGAAATCCCCTGAAACCACCCCAAAATGCCCCAAAACCACCTGAAATCCCCTAAAACCACCCAAAATCCTCCAAACACCCCAAATCCCATAAAACCCATCAAATCCCATAAAAACCCCAAAATCCCGGGAACTGACCCCAAAAATGCCCTGTTTTCTGGTTAAAGATGCTCCGTTCCAGCTCCAGAAGAACACGTGGGATGGACCCAAACCCTGAACCCCAAACCCCATCAAATTCCATCAAATCCCATCAAATCCCATAAAATCCCATAAAATCCCACAAAAACCCCAAAATCCCCTGAACTGACCCCAAAAATGCCCTGTTTTCGGGTCAGGGAGGCCCCGTTCCAGCTCCAGAAGAACACGTGGGATGGACCCGAACCCATCAAACCCTGAACCCCAAAAACCCTAAATCTCACCCCAAATATCTGAAATCCCATAAAATTCCTAAAATCCCATAAAAACCCCAAAATCCTATAAACTGACCCCAAAAATGCCCTGTTTTC
>NW_026626921.1:0-1642 GCF_030028575.1 Malurus melanocephalus
AGAATCGGGAATTGGGGCAGGAATTGGGAATTGGGGCAGGAATTGGGGCAGGAACTTGGGGTCAATAGGGCATGATTCGGGTTCAGAATCGGGAATTGGGGCAGGAATTGGGAATCAGGGCAGGAATTGGGGCAGGAACTTGGGGTCAATAGGGCATGATTCGGGTTCAGAATCGGGAATTGGGGCAGGAATTTGGGGATAACGAGGCAGAATTTGGGTCCGGAATTGGGGATAATGGGGCAGGAATTGGGAATTTGGGGCAGAAATTGGGAATTGGGGCAGGATTCGGGTCCGGAATCGGGGATAACGGGGCAGGATTTGGGGCCAATAGGGCAGGATTCGGGTCCGGAATTGGAAATTGGGGCAGGATTTGGGGTGTTTGGGGCAGGATTTGGGTCCGGAATTGGGGCAGGAATTGGGAATTGGGGCAGGAATTTGGGGCCAATGGGGCAGGAATTGGGGTCAATAGAGCAGGATTTGGGTCCGGAATTGGGAATTGGGGCAGGAATTCGGGGCCAATAGGGCAGGATTCGGGTCTGGAACCGGGAACAGTGAGGCAGGAGTTGGGAATTGGGGCAGGAATTGGGGTGTTTGGGGCAGGATTCGGGTCCGGAACCGGGGCAGGGATCAGGGCAGGAACCAGGACAGGAATTGGGGCCAATGGGGCAGGATTTGGGTCCGGAATTGGGAATTGGGGCAGGAATTGGGGCAGGATTCGGGAACTGACGCAGGATTTGGGGTCAATAGGGCAGGATTGGGGTCCGGAATTGGGAATTGGGGCAGGAAATTGGGGCCAGTAGGGCAGGATTTGGGTCCGGAATCGGGGCAGGGATCAGGGCAGGAACCGGGACAGGAATTGGGGTCAATAGGGCAGGATTTGGGTCCGGAACCGGGAATTTGGGCAGGAATTGGGAATTTGGGGCTAACGAGGCAGGAATTTGGGGTGTTTGGGGCAGGAATTTGGGGTCAATGGGGCAGGAATTGGGGCAGGAATCGGGTCCAGAATTGGGGATAACAGGGCAGGATTCGGGTCCGGAATCGGGGCAGGGATCAGGGCAAGAACCGGGACAGGAATTGGGGTCAATAGGGCAGGAATTGGGGCCAATGGGGCAGGAATTGGGAATTGGGGCAGGATTGGGGTCCGGAATCGGGGCAGGATTCGGGTCCGGAACTGGGACCAGTGGGGGAGGAATTTGGGGCCATTGGGGCAGGAATTGGGTCCGGAATTGGGGCAGGAATTTGGGGCTAACGGGGCAGGATTCGGTTCCAGAACCGGGAATCGGGTCTGGAATCGGGAATTGGGGCAGGAATTGGGAATTTGGGGCCAATGATTTGGGGTCAATAGGGCAGGATTGGGGTCCGGATTCGGGTCCAGAATTGGGTCCGGAATCGGCAATTAGGGCAGGATTCGGGTCCGGAACCGGGAACAGTGGGGCAGGAATTTGGGTCCGGAACCGGGAATCGGGTCCGGAATTGGGGATAACGGGGCAGGATTTGGGGTCAATAGGGCAGGATTGGGGTCCGGAACTGGGACCAGTGGGGCAGGAATTTGGGGTGTTTGGGGCAGGATTGGGGTCGGGAACCGGGACCAGCTCAAACTCCGGTACTTTTGCGTCTGCTGCTCCCCGCGCTGCTCCGTCAG
>NW_026626921.1:4126-5160 GCF_030028575.1 Malurus melanocephalus
CACTCAGGGGACAGGGAGTGGTCAGGGCGTGTCCGGGGTGTGATCTGGGCGTGGTCAGGGTGTGTCAGGGGTGTGGTCACACTGTGATCTGGGTGTGGTTGGGCGTGGTCACAGTGTGCCCAGGGCGTGGTCAGGGCGTGTCCGGGGTGTGGCCAGGGCGTGGTCACGCTGTGGTTGGGCGTGGTCACACTGTGATCTGGGCGTGTCCGGGGCGTGGTCAGGGCGTGGTCACACTGTGACATGGGCGTGGTCAGGGTGTGATCTGGGCGTGGTCAGGGCGTGGTCACACTGTGACATGGGCGTGGTCAGGGTGTGATCTGGGCGTGGTCAGGGTGCGGTCACACAGTGACATGGGTGTGGTCAGGGCGTGTCAGGCGTGTGATCTGGGTGTGGTTGGGTGTGGTTGGGCGTGGTCAGGGTGTGGTCAGGAAGTGCCCAGACATGATCAGGGCGTGGTCAGGCATGGTCAGAGTGTGGTCAGTGTGTGACATGGGTGTGACATGGGCGTGGTCAGGACATGGTCAGGACATGATCTGGGCGTGGCCAGGGCGTGATCTGGGCGTGGTCAGTGTGTGACATGGGTGTGGTCACACTGTGTTCAGGGCGTGGCCGGGGTGTGATCTGGGTGTGATCTGGGTGTGGTCAGGGCAGGGTCACGCCGTGGTCAGGGAGTGGTCAGTGTGCAATCTGGGCGTGGTCACGCTGTGGTTGGGTGTGGTCAGGGCGTGGTCAGGGTGTGTCAGGGGTGTGGTCAGGGTGTGGTCACACTGATCTGGGTGTGGTCAGGGCGTGGCCAGGGCGTGTCAGGGGTGTGATCTGGGTGTGGTCAGGGCGTGTCCGGGGCGGGACCAGGGCGTGTCCAGGATGTGATCTGGGCGTGGTCAGGGCGTGGTCAGGGCGTGGTCAGGGTGTGGTCAGGGCGTGTCCGGGGCGGGACCCACCCGCGTGCGCTCCGTCAGCAGAGCCGCGCGGGAGCTGCGCCCCAGGAGATCCTCGGCCGCGTCCTTGTCCGGCTCCTCCTCATCCTCATCCTC
>NW_026626922.1:0-2547 GCF_030028575.1 Malurus melanocephalus
TCCCAGTGATTCCCAGTAACTCCCAGTGACCACCCCAGGGGCTCCCAGCAACTCCCAGTAACCCCCACTGTGACTCTCAGTAATCCCCAGTGACCACCAGTGATTCCCAGTAACTCCCAGTGACCTCCCGCATGATTCCCAGTAACCACCAGTAACCCCCAGTAACCCCCACTGTGACTCCCAGCAATCCCGTGACACCCCAGTGATTCCCAGTAACTCCCAGTAACCACCAGTGACCCCCCCAGTCACTCCCAGTAAACGCCAGTGACCACCGGTGACACCCCAGTAACTCCCAGTAATTCCCAGTAATTCCCAGTGACTCCCAGTAACTCCCAGTGACTCCCAGTAACCACCAGTAACCCCCAGTGACCACCCCAGTGACCACCCAGTGGTTCCCAGTGACTCCCAGTCACTCCCAGTAACTCCCAATGCCTCCCCAGTGACCCCCAGTGACCGCCCCAGTAATTCCCAGTGATTCCCAGTAACTCCCAGTGACAGCAAGTGACCACCCCAGTCACTCCCAGTAAACCCCAGTGACTCCCAGTGACCACCAGTGAACTCCCAGTAACTCCCAGTAACTCCCAGTGAATCCCAGTAACCCTCAGTGACCCCCCATGATTCCCAGTGACCCCCAGTGACCGCCCCAGTCACTCCCAGTAACTCCCAGTGACTCCCAGTGACCACCAGTGACCCTCCCAGTGACTCCCAGTACTTCCCAGTAATCCCGTGACACCCCAGTCACTCCCAGTAACTCCCAGTGACCACCCCAGTGACTCCCAGCAACTCCCAGTGAACCCCCCCGTGATTCCCAGTGACCCCCAGTAACTTCCAGTGCCTCTCCAGTAACCCCAGTGACGCCCCCAGTGACTCCCAGTCACTCCCAGTAACCCCAGTAACCTCCAGTGACCACCCCAGTGACTCCCAGTGACCACCAGTGAACCCCCAGTAACTCCCAGTAACTCCCAGTGAATCCCAGTAACCCTCAGTGACCCCCCATGATTCCCAGTGACCACCAGTGACCACCCCAGTAACTCCCAGTAACCACCAGTGACTCCCAGTAATCCCAGTGAACCCCCCAGTAACTCCCAGTAATTCCCAGTGACTCCCAGTGACCCCCCCAGTGACTCCCAGCACTTCCCAGTAACCCCCACTGTGACTCCCAGTAATCCCGTGACACCCCAGTGACTCCCAGTAACTCCCAGTGACCACCAGTGACCCCCCCAGTCACTCCCAGTAACCCTCCAGTGACTCCCAGTGACCATCAGTGACTACCAGTGAATCCCAGTGACCACCCCAGTCACTCCCAGTAATTCCCAGTGACCACCAATAACCCCCAGTCACCACCAGTGATTCCCAGTAACCACCAGTAATCCCAGTGACCCCCCCAGTGCCTCTCCAGTGACTCCCCCAGTAACTCCCAGTGATCCCCAGTGACTCCCAGTGACTCCCAATAACCACCAGTAACCCCCAGTGACCCACAGTAACTCCCAGTGACCCCAGTGACCACCAGTGAACCCCCCCAGTGGTTCCCAGTGATTCCCAGTCACTCCCAGTGACCACCCCAGTCACTCCCAGTACTTCCCAGTAACCCCCACTGTGACTCCCAGTAATCCCGTGACACCCCAGTGATTCCCAGTTACCCCCGCATGATTCCCAGTAACCCCCAGTAACTCCCAGTAACCCTCAGTGGCTCCCAGTAACCACCAGTAATCCCCAGTAACCCCCCCGGTGACTCCCAGTAATTCCCAGTGACCACCAATAACCCCCAGTCACCACCAGTGATTCCCAGTAACCACCAGTAATCCCAGTGACTCCCAGTGAACCCCCCAGTCACTCCCAGTAAACCCCAGTAACTCCCAGTAACCCTCAGTGGCTCCCAGTAACCACCGGTAATCCCCGGTAACTCCCCCGTGACTCCCAGTAACTCCCATTGACTCCCAGTAACCCCAGTGACCGCCCCAGTGACCACCAGTAACTCCCAGTGACCACCCAGTGACTCCCAGTGACCACCCCAGTGACCACCAGTGACCACCCCAGTCACTCCCAGTGACCTTCCCCAGTCACTCCCAGTACTTCCCAGTAACCCCCACTGTGACTCCCAGTAATCCCATGACACCCCAGTGATTCCCAGTGACCCCCGCATGATTCCCAGTAACCCCCAGTAACTCCCAGTAATTCCCAGTGACTCCCAGTGACCGCTCCAGTCACTCCCAGTACTTCCCAATAACCCCCACTGTGACTCCCAGTAATCCCGCGACACCCCAGTGATTCCCAGTAACTCCCAGTAACTCCCAGTAACTCCCAATGCCTCTCCAGTAACCCCAGTGACCGCCCCAGTCACTCCCAGTGACCCCCAGTAACTCCCAGTGAACCCCAGTGACCACCAGTGACTCCCAGTGACCCTCCCAGTGACTCCCAGTAACCACCAGTAATTCCCAGTAATGCCCCGTGACCACCACAGTAACCCCCCAGTAATCCCCAGTCCCTCCCAGTCTCTCCCAGTTTCCCCAGCCCACCCCAGTCCCCACCCAGTTCCCTCTCCCAGTC
>NW_026626922.1:4470-5605 GCF_030028575.1 Malurus melanocephalus
CGCCGCTCTCCCCGCTCTGCCCAGGGCGGGGTGCGCACAGTGGGCGTGGCCGGGGGCGTGACCACAAGTCACGCCCTCCCCATGGGACCCGCCCCCGCCGTGTTTGGCGCCGTTACCATGGAAACCAAACAGAGGGGGCGTGGCCGCGGGGCGGGGCCAGAGCCACGCCCTCCCCTGGGGACCAACCCCGGCCGTGTTTGGGGGCGTTGCCATGGAAACCGAGCAGGGGGCGGGGCCGGCAGCGGGGGCACCCGGGAGGGACCAGTGAGAGACCAGTATGGGACCAGTAACACCAGTATGGGACCAGTAACACCAGTAACACCAGTATGGGACCAGTAACACCAGTAACAGACCAGTATGGGACCAGTATGGGACCAGTAACAGACCAGCAACACCAGTAACGGACCAGTGACACCAGTATGGGACCAGTGACACCAGTAAGAGACCAGTAACACCAGTATGGGACCAGTGACACCAGTAAGAGACCAGTATGGCACCAGTAACACCAGTAACAGACCAGTAACACCAGTAACAGACCAGTGACACCAGTAACGGACCAGTAACACCAGTATGGGACCAGTAACACCAGTAACGGACCAGTAACACCAGTATGGGACCAGTAACACCAGTATGGGACCAGTAACGGACCAGTGACACCAGTAACGGATCAGTAACACCAGTGACACCAGTAACGGACCAGTACCACCAGTAACAGACCAGTAACACAAGTAACAGACCAGTGACACCAGTAACGGACCAGTAACACCAGTAACAGACCAGTAACACAAGTAACAGACCAGTAACGGACCAGTATGGGACCAGTGACACACCAGTAACACCAGTAACACCAGTATGGGACCAGTAACGGACCAGCAACACCAGTAACACCAGTAGGGGACCAGTAAGAGACCAGTGACACCAGTATGGGACCAGTAACACCAGTAACAGACCAGTAACACCAGTATGGGACCAGTAACACCAGTAACAGACCAGTGACACCAGTATGGGACCAGTGACACCAGTATGGGACCAGTAACGGACCAGTGACACCAGTATGGGACCAGTGACACCAGTAACGGACCAGTGACACCAGTATGGGACCAGTGACACCAGTAACAGACCAGTAACACCAGTA
>NW_026626923.1:0-1002 GCF_030028575.1 Malurus melanocephalus
GCAAACACACGGAGGACGTGGGCGTGGTGTGCAGCGAGAAGAGGATCCCCGGCTTCCGGTTCGACAACTCCCTGATGAACCAAATCGAGGTAAAATGGGGCGAAATGGCGTGAAAAGGGGGTTAAAATGGAAAAAAAAAATGGGGAAAAATGGGGTGAAAATGGTGGAAAAACAGGGTGAAAATGGGTGAAAATGGGTGAAAATGGGTGAAAATGGGTGAAAATGGGTGAAAATGGTGCTCTGGAGTCTCCCAAATCCATCCCAGCTCCATCCTGAATCCATCCCAGCTCCATCCCAAATCCATCTCAAATCCATCCTGAATCCATCCCAAATCCATCCCAGCTCCATCCCGAATCCATCCTGAATCCATCCCTAATTTATCCCGAATCTATCCCAAATCCATCCCAAATCCTTCCCAGCTCCATCCCGAATCCATCCCAGCTCCATCCCGAATCCATCCTGAATCCATCCCGAATCCATCCCAAATCCATCCCAAATCCATCCCGATCCATCCCAAATCCATCCCAAATCCATCCCAAATCCATCCCGAATCCATCCCAAATCCATCCCGAATCCATCCCAAATCCATCCCAAATCCATCCCGAATCCATCCTGAATCCATCCAAACCCATCCCAAATCCATCCCAAATTCATCCTGAATCCACCCCGAATCCATCCCAAATCCATCCCGAACCCATCCCAATCCATCCCCAATCCTTCCCAAATCCATCCCAAAATCCATCCTAAATCCATCCCGAATCCATCCCAAATCCATCCCAAATCCATCCCAAATCCATCCCAAATCCATCCCAAATCCATCCCAAATCCTCCCCAAATCATCCCAAATCCATCCCGATCCATCCCAAATCCATCCCAAATCCATCCCGATCCATCCCAAATCCATCCCAAATACATCCCGAATCCTTCCCAAATCCATCCGGAATCCATCCCAAATCCATCCCAAATCCATCCTGAATCCATCCCAAATCCATCCCAAATCCA
>NW_026626923.1:4927-6197 GCF_030028575.1 Malurus melanocephalus
TTTTTTCTTTAATTTCCCACTCAAACCCAAACTCTGCAGCTCCTGAATTCCTCTCCGAGGTTTTGCTYTTTGCTCCATCAAAAATTCCCTTCTCCAGAGCAGCTCTGGGATTGAAAAAGGGGCGGGGTCGGGGTTGGTTTTGCTCTCAGACAAATCCCAAAAGCGTCGCTGTGGTCTGTTGGAGCCATCAGGAGGTTCATTCCCCGAGGAATGGAATGATTCCTCATTTTTTGCTGCTTGGCTCATTTTTTTTATTTTTTTTTTTTTATCCTCCTTGGCAAATGCAGGCAAAAAAAAATGATGACAAAGGAGTTGGATGCGTTCAGCAGAATCGCAGATTGGAGCAGGGTTTGGGTTTGGGTTTGGGTTTTGTCTGAGTCAGCAGCTGTGGGGCAGAGATGGGAGAATGAGGGGATTCGGGTTTGGGGCTTTTGGTGGCTCCTTTTTTACCAGTGAAGGAAATGAGACGGGCTGGGGGAAGAGGGGAACAGACCTGAGCTGTTCCCATTCCCTGCCCCATTCCCATTCCTGCTCCCATTCCTATTTTTATTCTCAGCCCCATTCCCAGCCCCGTTCCCAGCCCCATTCCTATATCCATTCCCATTCCCATTCCCACTTCCAGCCCCATTCCCAGCCCCATTTTCTGCCCCATTCCCATTCTCATCCCCATCCCCATTCCCATCCCCATTCCCATTCCCATTCCCATTCCCATCCCATCCCATTCCCATCCCTTTCCCATCCCCATTCCTGTTCCCATTCCCATTTCCGTTCCCATTCCCATCCCATTCCCATTCCCATCCCATTCCCGTTCCCGTTCCCGTTCCCATTCCCATTCCCATTCCCATTCCCATTCCCATTCCCATTCCCATTCCCATCCCCATTCCCATTCCCATTCCCATTCCCATTCCCAGTCCCATTCCCATTCCCATTCCCATTCCCATTCCCATTCCCATTCCCGTTCCCTGTCCCAGCAGTCTCTGTCTTTTCCCTTCCCTGGGCTCTGTTTGCTGCATCAGCACTGTTGAAAACATCGGAGAAGGGCTGAGCCTGGAGAAAGGACGAGATCTGGAAAAGGGATGAGATCTGAGAAAGGATCAGAGCTGGAGGAGGGATGAGTCCCAGAAAAGGAATGAGCTTGGAGAGGGGGTGAATCCTAGAATAGGAATGAGAGGGGATGAGCTCTGGAGAAGGTACGAGCCTGGAGCAGGGATGAGCTTGGAGAAGGGCTGATGTCTGGAGAGGGGATGAGCTTGGAGAAGGGACCAGCCCT
>NW_026626924.1:0-1206 GCF_030028575.1 Malurus melanocephalus
GAGAACATCGGGTTTGCCATAAAAAGGTGAGGAATGGGAATAGGGTTTTGGGGAAGAACTGTGGATCTGGTTTTCCCTCCTTAAGGAAAATCAAGACTCGATCCCTGGTGTCTGTGTGGGTTTTGCCGCTCGGTGGGGCTCACCTTGGGGAAGGTGGGAGGAGGAGGAGGGTGAGGGAGAAACACAGAGTGGGGTTTCTTACCCTAAATCTTGGCTGGAAAAGCACCCAGATGATGGGAAAACAATTCCACAGGGACACAGGGCCTGCTCTGCCCTGAGTCCTGCAAAACACACACAGACACCAGGAATCGAGTCTTGGTTTTCCTTAAGGAGAGAAAAGCAGTTCCACAATTCTTCCCTAAAATCCTATTCCTCACCTTTTTATGGCAAATATGATGTTCTCCAGCTGCAGCCCCAAATCCCCACCCCCAAGTTTCTCATTTCCCACATTTCCCCACTCCAAACTCTCAGCAAATCCATTTCCAGGCCTCCCAAAAGTGGGAGAAGGAAGATTTCCAGCAAACACCCGGGGAGTTTGACATCCACAGGCAGCTCTTGGGTGTTCCCTGGGAACGGGGATCCATCCCTGCCCGTGTCCATCCCCCGCTCCTCCTGTGCCCACCTGAGCATCCCAGTGAAGATCCAGAGTGTCCCATCATCCTCCTGTCCATCCTGAGAGACGTCCCAGGACTCCAGGATGGGGGTGGAGAGCCGGGCTGTGGAGGAGGAGGAGGGTGGAGAGCCCAGGACAGCGATGTGGCTCCGGACAGAGGGGTTTTCCCGGGTTTTCTGAGTTTTTCCGCGTTTTTCCGGGTTTTCTGGGTTTTTCCACGTTTTTTTTTTCGGGGTTTTCCCGGGTTTCTGAGTTTTTCCGCGTTTTTCCGGGTTTTCTGGGTTTTTCCACGGGTTTTTTTCGGGGTTTTCCCGCGGGTTTTTTCGGCTTTTTTTTTTTTTTCCCGGGTTTTTCCTCGTTTTTCCGGGTTTTTCCCAGCTCCTCTCCGGCCGCCCTGAGCTCGGACGGTCACGGCGAAATTCCCGTCCCGTCCTCCCTGAGATCCGAGGCTGCCGAGGCGGATGGAGCAGCCCGTCCATCCCTCGTCGTTCGTGCCTCATTGATTGCCGATCGCAGCCCCGCGGGTGATTTAATTGGGCAGATATCCCTTCAATTTTCTCCTCCAGCGCTGTTATCGATGGCTGGAGCCTCTC
>NW_026626924.1:3408-5051 GCF_030028575.1 Malurus melanocephalus
ACCGCTCTGCGGAGATGGGCGTAAGATATCAACGGACTGGGAGTAACCAAAAAAAATCCCAAAAAATGATAAACGGCGTCACCAGAACATCAACAGAACATCGGCGGCCATCTACAAACATCTACCCCAGAGCCTCTGGCAGAGCTGGAGACATCCAGGCCGGAAAATACTGATCAAGAAAATCGAGGAGTGAAGATCTAATGAACACCAGAAATTCGGGTTTAAYAGGAAAGGGAAAACTGGGGCTGCTCAGCTCTGGACCAATGAACTTTGGAACAAAACATCCCCATGAGTTTTAACTGGATAAAGTTTGAGGGGAAATCCTGTAAAAGCCGTGTGTGTTTGAGATATTTTCCTTGGCACATCCTGGCCAGAAAATAAAGTAATTCYTGATTCTCTGTCACTTCAAATATAGCGTTTGACAGTTTTAAAAATTTTCTTCCCGATTTTCAGTGCCAACATCATTCCATGGAATTCCCGAGGGCGGGAAGGGTAAAACGAGCCGGGGGAGGGCGGTGACACACCCACTGCACACCAGTGCCACATTTTGCTCCTCCGGGTGCCCCTGACCCCCTGCACGAGGGGCCATCATCCACCTGTCCATCCTCAGAGCTGTCCCGGGAGTCCGGGAGAGCCGGGATGGTCCGGGCTGSGGAGAAGGATGAGGATGGAGAGCCCAGGACAGCAGCGTGGCTCCGGACAGAGGGGTTTTTTCATGGAGCAGAGTGAGAAGCTCATGCGCCATCTGCTCCTGATCATCCGGAGAATCAGCTCGATTCCCTCCCCTCCTCTGGGCTAAAAATACTCCCTTTCAGACAAAAAAAAAATTATATAAATAAAACAGAACAAAAAAAGCCAAAGAATGAAGACGGGGAAATGAGAGGAGTATAAACAAAGGCTCCATGGAGACCGCGGCTTTCAGCTCCTCCAGCTGCCGAGGGCCCCTTCCCCCATTTCCCGGTTTCACATTTTAGGGTAAAAAGATGCAATTGATGGTGTTGTGCAGCTCTGGAGGAGCCACCATCACACCCACACACGTGCAGACACCTGGGTGACACCTCGAGATGGGCAGGAGGTGGCGTGGGCAGAAGGTGACAGAGGGGCAGGAGGTGATGGAGGGACAGGAGGGGACAGAGGGACAGGAGGGGACAGAGGGACAGAAGGTGATAGAGGGGCAGGAGATGACAGAGGGGGTGAGGTGACAGAGGGACAGGAGGTGGCAGTGGGGCAGGAGGTGCCACAGGGGCAGAAGGTGGCACAGGGGCAGGAGGTGACAGAGGGACAGGAGGTGGTAGAGCAGGAGGAGGTGGCAGAGCGACAGGAAGTGACAGAGGGACAGGAGGAGGGCAGGAGGGGGCAGAGGGACAGGAGGGGACAGGGACAGGAGGCGATGGAGGTCCAGAAGATGGCAGAGGGACAGGAGGTGGCACAGGGACAGGAGGTGACAGGGACAGGAGGTTCCTGCTCCCCCATGAGAGGCCCCAGAACCCCAGAGCCCCCGCCAGCCATCGGATCCCGAACACTCCCATCATTTCCCCCGCAGTTTTCATTCCTCCCCTTCTCCCAGGACTGATCAATAAATCACTTTATGAATCCTAAAGTGCTCTGAGCAGCCCTGAACAAAAGAGAAGGAATAAAAAAAA
>NW_026626925.1:0-1846 GCF_030028575.1 Malurus melanocephalus
CCTCCAACCACCCCTAAAACCGACTAAACTCACCCCAAACTCTCCCAACCCCCCTTAAAACCGACTGAACCCACCCCAAACCTCTCCAAAACTCTAAAACCACCCCTAAACTCACCAAACCTCCCCCAAACCTCTCCCAAACTCTAAAACCACCTTTAAAACCCACCCCAAACTCCCCCAACTGCCCCTAACACCTACTAAACTCACCCCAAACTCTAAAACCACCCCTAAAACCCACCAAACCCACCCCAAACGTCCCTCAAACTCTAAAACCACCCTTAAAACCCTAACCCTAACCCCTAACCCCTAACCCTAACCCTAACCCTAACCCTTAAAACCCACCCCAAACTCTAAAACCACCCTTAAAACCCACCCCAAACTCTAAAACCACCCTTAAAACCACCCTTAAAACCCCTTCCCCCACAGGAAGCCCACTAAACTCACCCCAAACTCTCCCAACCACCCTTAAAAGCCACTAAACTCACCCCAAACTCTTGCAACCCCCTTTAAAACCCACCGAACCCACCCCAAACCTCTCCCAAACTCTAAAACCACCCCTAAACTCACCAAACCTCCCCCAAACCTCTCCCAAACTCTAAAACCACCCTTAAAACCCACCCCAAACTCCCCCAACTGCCCCTAACACCTACTAAACTCACCCCAAACTCTAAAACCACCCCTAAAACCCACTAAACTCACCCCAACCTCTCTCAAACCCCCATAAAACCCACTAAACTCATCCCAAACTTTCCCAATCACCCCTAAAACCCACTGAATCCACCCCAAACATCCCCCAAACTCTAAAACCACCCTTAAAACCCACCCCAAACTCTCCCAACCACCCCTAAAACTCACCAAGCCCACTGAACCCACCCCAAACCCCCTCCAAACTCTAAAACCACCCTTAAAATCCACCCCAAACTCTCCCAACCACCCCTAAAACCCACTAAACTCACCCCAAACTGTGAAACCACCCTTAAAACCCACCCCAAACTCTCCCAACCACCCCTAAAACCCACTAAACTCACCCCAAAACTCCCCCAAACGTCTCCCAAACTCTAAAACACCCCCTTAAAACCCACTGAACCCACCCCAAACTCCCTCCTAACTCTCCCAACCCCCTCTAAAACCCACTGAGCCCACCCCAAACCCCCTCCAAACTCTAAAACCACCCTTAAAATCCACCCCAAACTCTAAAACCACCCTTAAAACCCACCCCAAACTCTAAAACCACCCTTAAAACCCACCCCAAACTGTAAAACCACCCTTAAAACCCATTAAACTCACCCCAAACTGTAAAACCACCCTTAAAACTCACCCCAAACTCTCCCAACCACCCCTAAAACTCACCAAACTCACCTCAACCTCTTGCAACCCCCTTTAAAACCCACCGAACCCACCCCAAACCTCTCCCAAACTCTAAAACCACCCTTAAAACCCCTTCCCCCGCAGGAAGCCCACTAAACTCACCCCAAACTGTAAAACCACCCTTAAAACCCACCCCAAACTCTCCCAACCACCCCTAAAACTCACCCCAAACTCTCCCAACCACCCCTAAAACTCACCCCAAACCCACTAAACTCACCCCAAACTCTAAAACCACCACTAAAACCACCCTTAAAACCCACCGAACCCACCCTAAACCTCCCCCAAACTCTAAAACCACCCCTAAAACCCACTAAACTCACCCCAAAACTCCCCCAAACTGCTCCCAAACTCTAAAACGCCCCCTTAAAACCCACTGAACTCACCCCAAACTCCCTCCTAACTCTCCCAACCCCCTCTAAAACCCACTGAGCCCACCCCAAACCCCCTCCAAACTCTAAAACCACCCTTAAAACCCACC
>NW_026626925.1:4081-5300 GCF_030028575.1 Malurus melanocephalus
AACCACCCCTAAAACCCACTAAACTCCCCCCAAACTGTAAAACCCACCCTTAAAACCCCCCCGGATTTTGGGGGTGGCACTCACCGGCCCGGTTGATCTCCACCACCTCCTCCTGAGCCAGGGGACAGGCCGGGGCCCTGCGGGTGGCGCGGGGGCTGCCGGGGGCGTTGGAACCGGGCGAGCCGTACCCGGGAGAGCCGGGCTGGGGCGGTCTGGGGATGTGTTTGTTCTTTTTCTTGGGCAGCTTCTGTTTGGCCATGGCCAGCGAGTAATACATGCCGAAATTGTTAACGATGACGGGCACGGGCATGGCGATGGTCAGCACTCCGGCCAGGGCGCACAGGGCGCCCACCAGCATGCCGGACCACGTCATGGGGTACATGTCACCGTAACCCAGCGTGGTCATGGTGACSACAGCCCACCAAAAACCGATGGGGATGTTTTTAAAATAAGTGTGGCGGCTGCCGGTGACGTCGTCGGGGTCGGCGCCGATGCGCTCGGCGTAGTAGATCATGGTGGCGAAGATGAGCACGCCCAGGGCCAGGAAGATGACGAGCAGCAGGAACTCGTTGGTGCTGGCGCGCAGCGTGTGGCCCAGCACGCGCAGCCCCACAAAGTGCCGCGTCAGCTTGAAGATGCGCAGGATGCGGACGAAGCGCACCACGCGCAGGAAGCCCAGCACGTCCTTGGCCGCTTTGGAGGAGAGCCCGCGCAGCCCGACCTCCAGGTAGAAAGGCAAGATGGCCACGAAGTCGATGATGTTGAGGCTGCTCTTGATGAAGTCGCGTTTGTCCGGGCAGAAGCTGACGCGCATCAGGAACTCGAAGGTGAACCACACCACGCAAAGGCCTTCCACGTAGGTGAGGAAAGGCTCGGTCTCCACCTCCACGGCCACCTGGGTGCCCGTCTCGTTGCCCGTGGTCACCGTCTCGGTCTTGTTGATGACGCGGTTGAAGGCCTCGTGCGTCTCCAGGCAGAAGGTGGTGATGGAGATGAGGATGAAGAAGAGMGAGGCGAAGGCGACGTACTGGGGAGACAGGGGGGAGAAAAAAGGGGAGTCAGGGGGGTGAGACCCCAAAATCTTCCATGGAGCAGAGCCGTGTTGGGGGGCAGCTGGAATTTGGGGTTTTGAGCCTCCCCCCAAAGTACTGAACCCACAGAATAATGGGGAGGGACACAGGGGTTCATTTCTGACCCCCTCGAGTCATTGTCACCTCCC
>NW_026626926.1:0-1884 GCF_030028575.1 Malurus melanocephalus
GTCAGCAGAGACAGCAGGTACGACTCTGTGCACGCAGGAAGGATTGCTCGAGTCAGAGCAGAACATCGTGTTCAAAGGCAATTTTCAGTGTAAAGCTACAATTTATCATGTTCTGGGAGGGGAAGAAAAAATGCTCTAATGATTCCATTGCTGTACAAAACAAATGTGTGGCTGCGCTTTGATGGGGAGATCTGGCTTTTAAACTTAATCCTGGAAAAAAAAAATGATTGAGGAGCTACTGAATGCAGCTGAAAGAGGGAAATTAGAGACAAAATTAGCTGCATTGAAATATTTCCATCATGAAAACAGAGTATAAAAAGGAGAAATTGCTTAAATTGGGAGATTCCAATAAGTATCCATTCTGAAGGCTGAATATCATTGTCTTTTGCTATAATTGTATAAAGATTTTCTGCTTTTCTTAAATACCTTTTTTTTTTGGTTGTTGTTCTATTTTATTTTCCACGTTTTTTGGTTATTTTTTTCCTTTTTTTTTTTTTTTTTTTTTTTTTTTTTTTTTTTTTTTTTTTTTTTATTCCCAGTGGAGAGAAGGAAATGTGACAATTTGAACAGAGTGGGGGAATTTATGTCCATTTCATTTTTATCTTGAGTTTAATTCTATGAGTAACATAATCAGAGTTATCCAACTTCCTAAGAAATCATTGGGATTTCTTTTCTGGGTACTCTCTGTCTAGGATTTGTTTAGGATTTTTTTAATGCATGTTGCCTTATGGATCTGTTGCCCTTGGCATTGATGGGGGAGACATGGGTGGGCTCAGTCTGGATTACCATAGGCTAAAACAGGATCAAAAATGGCTGATGATATTTATATATTCTATGAAAATGAGGCTGATTTAAATTGTGATACAGTCCATGCATATTTTGCTTCTGAATATCTGCAGCAAGCGCCCACAAAGTTTACATACAGAGTCAAATTGGTTAAATACTGACAAAAGACAATGACTATGCAAGAGAATTAATATCCTGACTGATGAAAAATTAATTCAGTTGAAACTGTTTCAAGAACTGAACATAAATCTTTACCTGTGCCATGAGCCACAAGTTCTGCCTGATTCAGGGTCTCAGCTCCAACAGCAGCCTGTGCTCATCAGCAGGTGCAGGATGTCCATTGCTGATGTCCATCAGAAATAATTCTAATTATGGCTTAGCTGGAAGCTTTTCAAACAGAAACTTTCTATCCCTTCTGAAGTGCTCCTGATTTCACTTTGTATATTTTCATTGTTTATTTTATCACCTGAGGAAGAACTAACCCAGGAGGAACAATAACTGTAGACAAAGAAACAGAGCAGACATTATTTTTATATTTCAGTAGTAAGAGAGATGTGCATTTGTTTTGGTGCTTCAGGTTTTAAGTTAGCTGCAAAATTTAAAGTTTCTTTTACATAAATTGCTATTAGTTTCATTTCTAAGGAGAGTGGAAATCATTCCAGCTTCTGCATTTTGTTTTTTTTGGGATTTACAGATGTCTCTGTATAGAATGGTGATTCCTCTGATAACCAATGATGGACAGAAGATTGTCAGGGGAGGTGCCTTGAGGCGTGATGTGGTGCTTAGCTGGAAATATCAAACCTATGATCCTGCTGAGGAACAGCAGTTTTCTTCATTTTCTGTTTTCCATCCCAGAAATCATTCACACAGGATATCTGCACCACCAGGTGTTTGCCAAAGCAGAATTAGGTATCAGTGAGAGCACCTTAAAACTTCCCTGAAAACCTTGTATTTGGGGGCATAAAGGTCATCACTCATTTTCTCTGTCTCTTCATCATTAAAAAGTTGAATAGGATGTATTCCACAACTTTCAAAAGTGTTAAAAAAGCCGCCCAAACACTCATGTTTTATTTAATCCCTCATGTTTCAGGCCCACAT
>NW_026626926.1:2903-4839 GCF_030028575.1 Malurus melanocephalus
TCTAGATGAGACCATGTCAGAGCAATTTCTCAAAATCTCCTGGTGCTGCAGCTTCCTTGTGACAATTTTAATTCATCTGTGAATGTTTAGACACATTGCCTGTCCCAGAGGATAAATCAAGGCCACTGCCTGTGACTGCCACAACTGCCCACAGAGGACCTAAACTCCCTGAGGGGTGTTTTAATCCTGACAATTCACTTTCTGAGCACATTTTATTTGCTTATTGTCCCATTCCTGCCATTTCATAAGGTTTTGTTTCTTCATTAACTCAGTCATGAGTCAGAAATTGATTTGTGTCTCTCATGAGTGTGCCCCGGAGAGGGGCAATAATAAACAATAATGCTTTGATTGATGCATTAGAGTAAAGCCTGTCAAATAATGAGATATTTTTATTATTATAGTACTATTTATTGCATCTATAATTAATGTGGAGCCATACCAGGCTGTGTTGTATTTATATTATACATGTATATTTTACACAGATACTATTTATTACTTATTTATACAGGTATTACACATTATTTTACACAGGTATTATTTAATACATGCTACAAATGCAGTATTACACCCCCCCCCCCAAAAAAAAAAAGATGAAAACTGGAACATTAGTGCTCAAATAACTCAAGATCTAAAGAAATCTAGAGATCTACAGGAAATCTCAAGTTCATAACAACTTGTGCCTGAGTTTTACCCCTCTCTGGATGTTTTTTAAGTGGCCTCTGTGGGAGGAAGTTTTTTAAAACTTAGAAATACGGAACTTAACACCAAAACATCCAGTTTTGTTATCAATATCATGGCCTTGATTTTCGGACTCTTGCAATAGTTCTTATAGACTGCAGTCTGGAATCTTTATAGATGTTAATCAGTCTAGAGAGACATTGGTTTTTAAAAACAAATAACATATTGAAATCAAGGTGCAAAGCAGTCACATTGCAAATAATTGAATACCTGGGGTGTTTTTCCTCAGCATTTGTTTCTCAAAACTGATACACAAGCTAGACATAGAATGATAGAATCAGTAAGGCTGGAAAATACTTCCAAGTTCATGAAAGCCAGCTTTTGACCAAACACCACTTTGTAAATTAGACCTCAGCACTCAGTGTCATATCCAGTTTTTTCTCAAACACCTCCACCTCAACCAACAAAGATTAAACCCAAAAAATTGCAGCAGCTTCCACCCTCTCATTTCCCTGTTTCAATTTTCAATGCTGGTTTTGGTGTTAATTCTATACCTGATTCAATGAAGCTGATTTCACGAGGTTAAACATTTATCTTTGCAAGTTGTTAGGTACGGCTGAATTTGTTTTGGAACTGGAAAGACAAACAGGGGTGATCCCTTCAGCTCTTTGCTAATTCTGTTTTAAGGAATTTCAGAATATGGAAAATCCTTGGAAACAGCAGAAAATATGTGCTAAGACATGGGACCTTACTGGATGGTGAGAGAAAAAGAGGTAAGTTTCAATAATTATAATGATAACTATGAATATATTACTGCTAATGATAGCAATAACCAGGTATTCTGCTTTTTAATTGATACTAATTACCTGAAAAAAACACAGAACAGATTCTTGATTGGTATAGTTCTTAAGACAAATTTTGAAAATTAACTTCCAAAGAAAGTCTTTCAGTTGATTAAGTGGCATTATGCTCCTGCTCTCTTTCATATGAAAAACTTCTTTATGACCGGAGTATCTTGCATTCCACAAGAGCAAAATATGTTAAATTCAGGTATTTTTAATTACAGGAGGTAAGCCTCAAAAGGACATTTTTCAAATCTTTCCCCTCATTTTTCTTTTCTCTTGACACTGGATGAATATTTGATACTGCTACCATGATTCAGGCAGGCATTTGAAATTTTAAGCTATTCATTTGCTAAATAAAGAGCCAGCTGGGGCTGCTGTATCCTCATTGAGCTTTAAACCTGACTCAGTTCTCT
>NW_026626927.1:0-1395 GCF_030028575.1 Malurus melanocephalus
CCCAAAAATCCCAAAATTGGGGTCATGGGAACATTTGGGGTGGATTTGGAGTGGATTTGGGGTGAACTCTGTGGGTTTGTTCAGCACCACCCCCGACGGCTCCAGCCCCGGGCCCTGCGCCTTCACCTGCACAAAAACCCCAAAAAAACCCCAAAAATGAGAAAAATCCCAAAAAATCCCAAAATTTGGGGGATTTGGGAACATTTGGGGGGGATTTTGGGGATTTGAGGGGTTTGGAGTGGGTTAGGAAAGATTTTTGGGGGATTTTTGGGGGATTTTTGGGGGATTTTTGGGGAATTTAGGGTGCTTGGAGGGGGATTTGACGGATTTAGGAGAGATTTGGAGGCAAATTTGGGTGGAATTTGGGAAATTTTGGAGGAAATTTGGAAAATTTAGGAACAAATTTGGGGGATTTTGGGCTCTATGGGTACCCCAGGAGTCGGGTTCATTTTGGGGTTTATTTTGGGGTGAATTTTGGGGTGAATTTTCACCTTTTCAGCAAAACTCTCCCCATTTTGGGGTCTGATTTTGGCCATGAAGGGGCTCCTGTGGATGTCCCAAAAAATCCCAAAATTGGGGGATTTGGGAACATTTGGGGTGGATTGGGGGTGGATTTGGTGCAATTTTAATGGGTTTTTTTCGCTCTATATCAAACCCAACGCTCCGGTGTTAATTTTGGGGTGAATTTTCACTTTTTCAGCAAAACTCTCCCCAGTTTGGGGTCTGATTTTGGCCATGAAGGGGCTCCCGCGGATGTTGGGGTGGATTTGGGGCAATTTTGGGTAATTTTGGGGCGATTTTGGGTCGATTTTCACTGGGATTTTTTTGGTTTTTTTGCTCTATGTCTAATCCAGTGCTCCAGTGTTAATTTTGGGGTGAATTTTCATCTTTTCAGGAAAGCTCTCCCCAGTTTGAGGTCGGATTTCGGCCATGAAGGAGCTCCCGCGGATGTTGGGGTGGATTTGGGGTAATTTTGGGGTGATTTTGGGTAATTTTGGGGCTATTTAGGTTAATTTTGAGCTGATTTTCACCGGGTTTTTTCGCTCTATATCAAACCCAACGCTCCGGTGTTGATTTTGGGGTGAATTTTCACCTTTTCAGGGAAGCTGTCCCCCGTTTGGGGCCGTATCTGGGCCATGAAGGGGCTGCCGCGGATGTCGGGGTGGATTTGGGGTGGATTTGAGGCCATTTTGGGTAATTTTGGACCGTTTTTCAGCGGGTTTTTTTGTTCTATGAACAGTTCACAGTTCCAGGTTAATTTTGGGGTGAATTTTCACCTTTTCAGGGAAGCTGTCCCCACTCTATGGCCGTATCTCGGCCATGAAGGGGCTGCCGCGGATATCGGGTGATTTGGGGTGGATTTGGGGCGATTTTGACGGGGTTTTTTGGGGCTAT
>NW_026626927.1:5652-7015 GCF_030028575.1 Malurus melanocephalus
GGGACCAAAAACAGCAAAATCGGCACCAAAAACATCAAAATCGGCACCAAAAACCCAAAAAATGGCACCGGAAACACCAAAAACCCTCAAAACTGCCCCAAAACCCACCAAAAAGCACCTCAAAACCACCTTGAAAACCGCATCAAAAATCCCCCAAAACCACCCAAAAACAGCCCCGAAAAACATGAAAAACCACCCCAAAAATGGCACCAAAACTCAAACAACTGCACCAAAAATCCCCACGGGCACCAATGGGGTCCCAGTCCATCCCAGTCCCTCCCAGTGCCCGGACCCGGGGGGCACCGACACCTCGAACGGGCTGGGGGGACACGGGACAGTGAAAATGGGACCAAAAACAAAAAAAAAAAGGCACCGGAAACCCCAAAAACCATCCTAAAAACACCAAAAACCCCCAAGAGCGACCCCAAAAACCGCCCCGAAAACACCAAAAATGGGACCAAAAACCCCAAAAACCGTCCCGAAAATCGCCCTGAAAACCCCCAAAAACATCCTAAAAACACCAAAGAACACCCCAAAAACGGCCTTGAAAACCACCCTGAAAATCCCTCCCAGTACAAACCAGTACAAACCAGTGTCCCCAAACCCCATGCCAATCCCCTCCCAGTCCATCCCAGTCCCTCCCCATCCATTCCTAGTCCATCCCAGTTTGATCCAAATCCATTCCCAGTCCATCCCAATCCCCTCCCAGTCCCTCCCAGTCCCTCCCAGTTTGGTCCCAATCCATTCCAAGTCCATCCCAGTCCCTCCCAGTCCATCCCAGTGCCTGGACCCGGGGGACACCGCCCTCGGGGGCCACCGACACCTCGAACGGGCTGGGGGGACACGGGACAGTGAAAACGGCATCAAAAACACCAAAAACCACCCCGAAAACACCAAAAATCATCCCAAAAATGACCCCAAAACCAGCAAAAACCAGCCTGAAAATAGCTCTGAAAACGATCCCAAAAAGGGCCCTGAAAACTGCTCTGAAAACCCCAAAAATGGCACCGAAAACACCAAAAACCATCCAAAAACGGCCCAAAATTGCCCCCAAAACTGCCCCCAAAACAGCCCTGAAAACGGCCCAAAAACACCAAAAAAACCCCACCTCGAAAATGGTCCTAAAACCACCAAAAACTATCCCGAAAACCACCCCAAAAACAGCACCAAAACCCCAAAAACCACCCCAAAAACCCCCCAAGAACCACCCCAAAAAATGCCCCAAAACCACCAAATGGGCACCAAAAACCCCAAAATGGGCAGCAATGAGTCCATCCCAGTTTGATCCCAGTCCACCCCAGTCTGTCCCAGTCCCTCCCAATCCCTCCCAATCCATTCCCAGTCCCTCCCAGTCCCTCCCAGT
>NW_026626928.1:0-1604 GCF_030028575.1 Malurus melanocephalus
ACACTGAAATACGTTTACTGTGTGTTCTCTGGGACAACAAACTCATCAGACTATGAGACAATTTCTATTTATTTTTGTTACAATAACCATCTGATGCTAAGGGTTAAAAAACATTCTTCATGATTTAAATTTTTAATACTTACAACGATCCCCAATTCGGCATGTGTAGGACAGACTTGATTTTCAGGAGCTGCAGACTGGCCTGTGTTCTCAGCTTGTCTGATTTTTTTTTCTTCCAGTGAATAAGATGCAGTCAAAACATAAGGATAATGCTTATGAACATTTCATAATGACTTAGGAATTTAAGGTAACTAGGCACAAGGTATTTTTAAATTCTCAATAAAGTATCTCTGACTTTTACTTTAAACAATAACCTCATGGATATACTGTGAAATAAATTAATATTCATGCACTGTGAATTGAGGCAAACCTTCAGAGTTAAAGATGGCTCAGGACCTAACTCTTCTGTGGGCAATAATCTCATCTATTAAAGGTATTTGAAATAAATTGCTTAATTTAAAAAACTACAACAAATCCAATAGACCTTTCTAGTTAAATCAAAGCTTTTCAAGGAGACTTGATTAATGGTATACTGCATTAATTAATTTAAAATCTATTACTTTGCATTTCTAAAAAAAAAACCACTTAAATATGCCTAGTCTTGTATAATTAGGGAAGAATAAAAGATAATTTGCAGGAAACCTAAAAAATTGTAGGGTTTTCTCTGTGCGAACAGACAGAAGAGACGTGAGAGAAGCCTTTTCAAATCTTTTTTTCCCATCAAAGTTCTTCTGCCTTGTCACCCCTTGTGTTTCAGTTCCTCAACTATGCCATGAGAAAAAAAGGAAAAATCACGTCTTTTGGATGCATTTGAATTGCTTTACTTCTACATCAGTGCAGGCAATACAACCTGGCTAAACATGAAGTCTCAAACACAATGTTTAAGTGTGAGAAACTATTAGCCCTATAACTATTAGCTGTAAACATTAATATAGTTTTAATCAGAAATTTCAGGGGGCTTGGCAGAGGTGATTCCTATTGGCTTCCTCCCTTACTGGAATATGTTTTTAAATCTGGTAAACGTTCTTCCTGGTCTGTGAAGGTCCAGCCTTCACTCCTGCTGAGATCCCATAAGGGCTGTGAGAAGCCTCCCTTGCTTCTCCCAGTGCTGATTAGGGAGTTCCTTCTCTCTGGCACAGGGTGAATCCCAAATCCCTGAATTAAGGGAATGAGGCAGTAAAAGCCAAAAAGTGCTGCTGGTCAATCAACCTGAGCAGACACAGGTTCTCTCCCGGCTCACTTCTGCTGGATCCTGCATTCAGACTGCACTTGCTGGGGAGCTTTTGCTCAGCAAAGCTTCCCACTGCCCCTTCCACAAAGGAATGTAGGGCAGCTCGTCCAGGCCTGGGAGTGTCCAYAGACAGACAAAGACAGGCAGAACCTGCCCCATATAAACCTGCACTGGAGCCACCCACAACCTGGACAACACAGACAAGGAAGTTGCAAGAACATTTAATTTTATCCCAAATGATTCAACTCACATTCTCCACTGTCTTGATGGATGCTCACCGACCACATGGGAGTAGCTCACAGGGGATACCTCA
>NW_026626928.1:3450-5100 GCF_030028575.1 Malurus melanocephalus
CCCATATGAGAGGAGACAGACTTCAGCCTTATGGCTTCAAGAATATCTGAGTTTTACCCACCTCATAATTCCACTCATCTGCCCTTCAACACAACCTGGCCTCATGAAACAGATGGATTTTTATTTATTTACTTTTGGACTCAAGAACAGCTCAGCATCTTGCCCCAGTGTTTTATTTTTTCAAACAAAATCAGATACAAAAMAAGTCTCATCCTAGAAAAGTGCCATCAGAGTCAAAGCAAGTTGCTGCATGGTTCAGTTCTAATAAACTGATTTTCAGAACTAAACTACCAAGTTGGGAATGTGAATAAAGGTGTGGAATTGTTATAAAATGAACTGGCTAATTGCATAAGATCGTGATTAGGTATTATAGATGGATCAAAAGAAGAATTTCTTGATTATCATCACTATATCATCAAAAGATGTTTAAGTCTTAGGTTTCCAATGTATTTATTAACAAAAAATTCTATTTAGAATTAAGCTTCAGGGGAAAATAAAAATTGTCATGTTAGGTAAAGTATACTTTTGAAACGAAACATTTTAGTGCTGTTCCTTTTTTTTTAAACTGGTACTGTAACTCAGAAATATCGATATTTCACAGCTTTTAGGTCACAGTATTTTACTCTGAAAGAAGTAATAATGCATTGAGACTGCAAGATTATTAGCTATTGTTAGTTTGGGTTTCTGCTGAACATATTTCTAATAAAACCTCTGTTCTTTTTAATATCTTGCTATTATTCTGACACTTGCTACCATGTCCCCCTGGCAGAAGCATAAGCACATTCACAGATGTAACACCCAAAATTCAAATCCCAGTTAAGGAATTATGGATTTTAGGACAGGATGTGGAACAACTGCAGCACAGCCCTGTAGATATAAACAGGAACATTGCTCCTGAGGTTCACCATGTGTCCAGCTCTGCAGGAGAGCTGAATGAACTACCCAGAGCTGGTGAAAAACAGTGAAAACAGCATCAGCACCAGATTCCTTGGAACAGGAGAAATGCCTGTGGAGAGCCTGTAGCTGATCCTGAGTCAGTGCAATGTGGTGATGGGTGGTTTGGCAGCAAAGCCTTGACTCCACACTGTGCAGGAGACGTTCCCTTGCCTGACAAAACTCTGCTTGGGCATTGAAAATCAGTTCAAATGAAAAAAAGGATTTTTGGTTCTCTAAAGTTGTTTGCTGTTTCTCCCACTGTGGACACTGAGCTGCTGTGGCTAAAGCTGAGACATCCCTTCTACTGTGTCAGCAGTAGCCCCTGTCCAGAATTGTTCACAAAATATGAGCAAAGCAGCTGGGAACAGCAGTGCATGGAATCCTACAGCTCAAGAGCTCTTATGTCATAGCCCTGACTGTCCTTATGCTTGTCAGAACCTCCCTTTTTTGTACAAAATAGTGATTTCTCTTTTTTGCCTGAGGATCTTGAGAAGTTAATGCTCCACGGAGACTCCAATGAGTGTATCCATTACATTTATTCCTGGGAAACAGAGAGAAAGGCCAGGGTAGCAGATCATCTGGGAGCTGGTCACTCCCTGCAAAGGCCTTGTTTATGATATAAGAACACCATGTTCCAGGATGGCCATGAACATTTAAGACAAGGGGGTTTACCAAAAATAAATACAACAAAAAACCCAGCCAACCACCAACTAA
>NW_026626929.1:0-1558 GCF_030028575.1 Malurus melanocephalus
GGGGAATTTTGGGGAAATTTGGGGATTTTGGGGAAATTTGGGGGATTTTTCCGGGGGGTTTTGAGGGGATTTTGGGGATTTTTTGGAATTTTGGGAGACTTTTGGGGAATTTTTTAGAGATTTTTGGGAATTTTGGGAGATTTTTTTGGGATTTGGGGGAATATTTTTGGGATTTTTTGGGAATTTTGGGAGTTTTTTTGGGGAATTCTGGGGTGGTTTTGGGTGGATTTTGCGGGAATTTTTTTTGAAATTTGGGGGATTTTTGGGAATTTTGGGCGATTTTTTGGGGATTTTTTGGGGCTTTTTTGGGGATTTCTTTGATCTTTTTGGGGGATTTTTGGTTTTTTTTTAGGAATTTTTGGGGGTTTTTTTTGGGGTTATTTTTGGGGTTTTTTTTGGGAATTTTTGGGAGATTTTTTTTGTTTTTTGGGAAA
Source organism: Malurus melanocephalus (assembly GCF_030028575.1). Lineage (NCBI taxonomy): Eukaryota > Metazoa > Chordata > Aves > Passeriformes > Maluridae > Malurus > Malurus melanocephalus. The sequence goes on from NW_026626929.1 coordinate 435, forward strand.
TTTTTGGGGTCACTCACGGCGGGTGACGACGCGGTTCAGGATATCCCGGAGCTCCGTGGGACTGACCTCCATGTCCTGGGGCAAAAATCCCAAAATTTGGGAAAATTCCCAAAAATTCCCAAAATTCTGAGCCCAAAATTCAGGAAAAACCCCAAATTCGGGAAAATTCCCCAAATTCTGACCCCAAATTTGGGAAAAAACCCCAAAATTCAGGAAAATTCCCAAAATTCTGACCCCAAATTCAGGAAAATCGCAAAATTTGGGAAAATTCCCAAAAATTCCCAAAATTCTGACCCCAAAATTTGCGAAAAACCCAAAATTCTGACCCCCAATTTGTAAAAAAACAAAGTTTGCGAAAATTCCCAAATTTTGATCCCAAAATTCAGGAAAATCCCCAAAATTGGGAGAATTCCCAAAATTCTGAGCCCAAAATTCAGGAAAATTCCCAAAATTGGGTAAATTCCCAAAATTCTGACCCCAAATTTGGGAAAAAACCCAAAAATCAGGAAAAATCCCAAATTTTGAGCCAAAAATTCAGGAAAATTCCCAAATTCTGACCCAAAATTTGGGCAAATTCTCAAAATTTTGAGCCCAAATTGTGGAAAAACCCAAATTTGGGGGAAATTGGGGCCATCCCAGTCCATCCCAGTCCATCCCAGTTTCCTCTAAACCACTCCCAGTCCATTCCCAGTCCATCCCAGTCCCATTTTAATCCATTCCCAGTCCATCCCAGTTTAATCCCAGTCCATCCCAGTCCATTCCCAGTCCATTCCCAGTCCATCCCAGTCCCTCCCAGTACAAACCAGTATAAACCAGTCCATCCCAGTATAAACCAGTATAACCCAGTCCATCCCAGTACAAACCAGTACAAACCAGTATAAACCAGTATAAACCAGTATAAACCAGTACAAACCAGTATAAACCAGTATAAACCAGTATAAACCAGTACAAACCAGTCTAAACCAGTCTGTCCCAGTCTCACCTCCCCCGCCAATTGGCTGAAGAGGCGCCGGAAGCTCCGAACCTCCTCGCTCTCATTGGCCTCGGCCGCGGCCACGTGGGAATAGGGGCGGGGCTAAAAACAAAGGGGGCGGGGCTTAAATATGGGTGTGGTCAGAACGGGG
>NW_026626929.1:3598-5252 GCF_030028575.1 Malurus melanocephalus
CCCCTCCTCCCAGTAAACCCTTCACCAGGAACATGGCGGCCACTGGGTTATACTGGGAGGGACTGGGATAGACTGGGATGGATTAAAAGGGACTGGGATGGACTGGGATGGACTGGGAATGGATTAAAAGGGACTGGGAGGGACTGGGAATGGATTGGGTTAAACTGGGAGGGACTGGGATTAAACTGGGATGGACTGGGAGTTACTGGGAATGGATTAGAGTGGACTGGGATGGACTGGGAATGGATTAAATGGGACTGGGATTAAACTGGGATGGACTGGGATGGACTGGGAATGGATTAGAATGTACTGGGATTAAACTGGGATTAAACTGGAAGGGAGTGGGATGGACTGGGATGGACTGGGAGTGGATTAAATGGGACTGGGATGGACTGGGAACGAACTGGGATGGACTGGGATTAAACTGGGATGGACTGGGATTGAACTGGGAGTTACTGGGAATGGATTAAATCGGACTGGGATTAAACTGGGATTAAACTGGGATGGACTGGGATGGACTGGGAATGGATTGAAATGGACTGGGATGGACTGGGATGGACTGGGAGGGGATTAAATGGGACTGGGATTAAACTGGGATGGACTGGGATGGACTGGGATGGACTGGGAATGGATTAGAATAAACTGGGATAAACTGGGATTAAACTGGGATGGACTGGGAATGGATTAGGATGGACTGGGAGGGACTGGGATTAAACTGGGAGTTACTGGGATGGACTGGGATGGACTGGGAATGGATTAAAAGGGACTGGGATTAAACTGGGAGGGACTGGGATAAACTGGGAATGGATTAAATGGGACTGGGATGGACTGGGATAAACTGGGATGGACTGGGAATGGATTAAATGGGACTGGGATGGACTGGGATTAAACTGGGATGGACTGGGATTAAATTGGGATAAACTGGGATGGACTGGGAGTGGATTAGAATGGACTGGGATGAACTGGGATTAAACTGGGATGGACTGGGAGTGGATTAAATGGGACTGGGAGAAACTGGGATTAAACTGGGAATGGACTGGGATGGACTGGGATTAAACTGGGATTAAACTGGGATAAACTGGGATTAAACTGGGATTAAACTGGGAGGCCACTGGGTTTACTGGGAGGTTCCCGGTTGTTACTGGGATGAACTGGGAGGGCTCCTGGGGGGAACTGGGAGGGACTGGGATTAAACTGGAATGGACTGGGATAAACTGGGAATGGACTGGGAATGGACTGGGATTAAACTGGGATAAACTGGGATTAAACTGGGAGGTCACTGGGTTTACTGGGAGGTTCCCGGTTGTTACTGGGATGAACTGGGATTAAACTGGGATAGGCTGGGATGGACTGGGATGGACTGGGAATGGATTAGAGGGGACTGGGATTAAACTGGGATTAAACTGGGATTAAACTGGGATTAAACTGGGTTTACTGGGAGGTTCCCGGTTGTTACTGGGATGAACTGGGAGGGCTCCTGGGGGTTACTGGGCGGGACCCGGGGGTTACTGGGACAAACTGGGATGGACTGGGATGGACTGGGAGCGCCTGGAAAAGAAGGAAATGGAACCGTCAGGAGTGGGGGAGGGGCCTCAACATGGCCCCGCCCCCTTTTTTTGCCCCTCCCCCTTTTGGCCCCTCCCCCACCCTCCCA
>NW_026626930.1:0-1130 GCF_030028575.1 Malurus melanocephalus
ATGGCAGGACATTGGCACAGGGACAACAGAAATGGGGTTTTAGGATGGGACGTGGATGTTGGGGTGAGGACATTGGGATGGGGACATGGGGACATTGGGATGGACATGGAGATGGGGACATTGGAATGGGACATCAGGATGAAAACACTGGGATAGGGACATGGGAACATTGGGTTGGACGTGGAGATGGGGACATTGGGGTGAGGACACCGGGATAGGGACATTGGGATGGATGTGGAGATGGGGACATTGGAATGGGACACCAGGATGGCGGACGCTGTGATGGGGACACAGAAATGCGGACATTGGGATGAGACAAAGAAAAGGGACATTGGGATGAGGCACTGGGATGGGGACACCGAAATGGGGACATTGGGATGGGGGACAGTGGGATGGGGACATTGGGATGATGGGGCCACTGAAATGGGGACATTGAAATGGGGGCATTGAAATGGAGACATTGGGATGATGGGGACACCGGGCTGGGGACATCAGGGTAGGGAAATTGGGATGGAACAAAGAGATGGGACATTGGGATGGGGACACCGAAATGGGGACATTGAGATGGGAACACTGAAGTGAGGAGATTGGGATGGGGACACTGGGGACAGGGACAAAACAGGATGAAGATATCTGGATGGGGCACGAATATGGGGACATTGGGATGAAGCACCAGGATGAGGACACAGAAATGGGGACATTGGGATGGGGACACTGAAATGGGGACACTGAAATGGGGACATTGGGATGGGGACACTGAAATGGGGACATTGAAATGGGGACATTGGGATGGGGACACCGAAATAGGGGCATGGGAATGGGGACATTGGGATGGGACACAGATTTGGGACACTGGGCTGGGACAGTGTGGCAATGGGACCCTGCCGTGTCCCTGTCCCTGTCGTGTCCTGCTGGGGCAGGAGGGGACTCTGCCCCGTGCTGGATTGGGGAGGGGGCTCTGGAGGGATTCCTGTGGAAAACCCACCCCCCCACCAAAGGCCACGCCCACTGACCACACCCACCAACCACACCCATGACCACAGCCAACTGATCACACTCCCATAGCCCCTCCCGTCCCCTATAGCCCCTCCCACCCTATAGCCCCTCCTACTCCAAAACCCCTCCCATCC
>NW_026626930.1:2241-4441 GCF_030028575.1 Malurus melanocephalus
GGGTGGCTGGGCGGTGGCCAGTGGCCATGGCCTGCAGTCACCCCTAGTGGCCAGGGTGGGTGGCTGGTGGCCAGGCCAGTGGCCAGGCTGGTTGCCGGGCTGGTGGCCATGGCCTGTGGTCACCCCTAGTGGCCAGAGTGGGTGGCCAGTGGCCAGGGCTGTGGTCACCTCTTGCTGTTGGGGCGGGTGGCCAGTGGCCAGTGTCCGGGCCTGTGGTCAGCCCTAGTCACTGGTGGCCGGGGCGGTGACCAGGGCAGTGGCCAGGGCGATGGCTGGTAGCCAGGCTAGTGTCTGGGCTCACGAGTTGCCGGTGGCCAGTGGCCGGTGACCATGGTCAGCCCTAATCACCGGGGTGGTGGCCGGTGGTCTGGCCCATGTCCAGTGTCCGGCCCATGGCCACCCCTAGTCACTGGGATGGGTGGCCAGTGTCCAGACCGGTGTCCGGGCCCATGGCCTGCAGTGACCCCTCTTTGCCTGTGTCTGGGCCAGTGTCTGGTGCCCGGTGCCCATGTCCATCCGGTGCCCGGCCAGTGTCCAGTGTCCATCGCTACTCTCCGGCCATGCACTGGAACCGGTTTTTGTAGAAGAACAGCCGCTGTTTGAGGCGCAGGCTGCCCAGTTCCCAATGTCCATTGCCCAATACCCATGTCCATCCATGACTGGTGCCCATTGCCCGGTTCCTGTGTCCATCCCGTGTCCATCGCTACTCTCCGGCCATGCACTGGAGCCGGTTTTTGTAGAAGAACAGCCGCTGTTTGAGGCGCAGGCTGACCGGTACCTGATGCCCAGTGTCCATCCATGCCCATTGCCTGGTGCCAATGTCCATCCTGTGCCAATACCCAGTGTCCGGCCAGTTCCAGTGTCCATCCCGTGTCCATCCCTACTCTCCGGCCATGCACTGCAGCCGGTTTTTGTAGAAGAACAGCTGCTGTTTGAGGTGCAGGCTGCCCAGTACCCAGTGTCCATTCGGTACCCAATGTCCAGTGCCCAGTGTCCATCCAGTGTCCGGCCGGTGTCCAGTGTCCATCGCTACTCTCCGGCCATGCACTGGAGGCGGTTTTTGTAGAAGAACAGCCGCGGTTTGAGGCGCAGGCTGACCGGTGCCCGGTGTCCATCCAGTGCCCGGTTCCCAATGTCCATTCAGTACCCAGTGTCCATCCATGCCCAGTGTCCATCCAGTGCCCAGTGCCCAGTGTCCGGCCGGTTCCCGTGTCCATCCCTACTCTCCGGCCATGCACTGCAGCCGGTTTTTGTAGAAGAACAGCCGCTGTTTGAGGTGCAGGCTGCCCGGTACCCAGTGTCCATCCATGCCCAGTGTCCATCCTGTGCCAATACCCAGTGTCCGGCCAGTCCCAGTGTCCATCGCTACTCTCCGGCCATGCACTGGAGCCGGTTTTTGTAGAAGAACAGCCGCTGTTTGAGGCGCAGGCTGACCGGTACCCAGTGTCCATCCAGTGCCCGGTGCCCAATGTCCAGCCGGTGCCCAGTGCCTAGTGCCCAGTGTCCGGCCGGTTCCAGTGTCCATCGCTACTCTCCGGCCATGCACTGGAGCCGGTTTTTGTAGAAGAACAGCCGCTGTTTGAGGCGCAGGCTGACTGGTACCCAGTGTCCATCCAGTGCCCGGTACCCAATGTCCATCCAGTGCCCAGTGTCCATCCAGCCACGCCCAGTGTCCAGTGTCCATTCCTACTCTCCGGCCATGCACTGGAGGCGGTTTTTGTAGAAGAACAGCCGCTGTTTGAGGCGCAGGCTGCTGTCGCGGGTGCCGGGGTAGCGGTACCGGTTGTACTGGCGCTCGCCCTCCGATCGCCGCCAGGGCAGGGCCAGTTTGGACGCGTGGTCGATGACCACGTCCTCGCACGAGCCCACGTGCAGCGCCCCCAGACCGTCGATGAAGAATTCTGGGGGGACGAACGGGGCGGCGCCCCAAAAAAATACCGGCTCGGAGCTGCCCTCACCCCATCCCGGGGATGGGATCACCCCAAAAATATGGAGGGTGGGGTTGGGGGTGGGGGGGATAGCGGTGTGCCCTGTTCACCAGTCTGACCTCATTGTGGGGACCCCAAAATCCCATCCCCATCCCCACTCTGACCCCCTGACCCCATTGTAGGGACCCCAAAATCCCATCCCCCATCCCCCCCTGACCCCACTATGGGGGACCCCAAAATCCCCCTTCGAGCTCATTTTGGGGAACCCGGCA
>NW_026626931.1:0-1401 GCF_030028575.1 Malurus melanocephalus
GGCTGTCACCTCCTTCTATCACCAACCCGCCATCGATGCTGCGGCTGAAAAGGTGAGACCCCTCCCCAAATTGGGGAAAATATGGGAAAAAATTGGGAAAAAAATCCGGGAAAAATTGGGGAAAAAATGGGGAAAATATGGGGGAAAATGTGGGGGGGTCACCTCCTTCTATCACCAACCCGCCATCGACGCTGCGGCTGAAAAGGTGAGACCCCTCCCCAAATTGGGGAAAATGGGGAAAAAATGGGAAAAAAATCCGGGAAAAATTGGGGAAAAAATGGGGAAAATATGGGGGAAAGTGTGGGGCTGTCACCTCCTTCTATCACCAACCCGCCATCGATGCTGCGGCTGAAAAGGTGAGACCCCTCCCCAAATTGGGGAAAATGGGAAAAAAAATGGGAAAAAATGGAAAAAAAATGGGGAAAAATTGGGGAAAAATTGGGAAAAAATTGAAAAAAATTGGGGGAAAAATGGGAGAAATATGGGGGAAATATGAGGAAAAGATGGGGAAAATATGGGGAAAATATGGGAGAAATTAAAAAAAAATATGGGAAAAAATTGGAAAAAATTGGAAAAAAATTGGGGTAAAAATAAGGAAAATATGGGGGAAAATGTGGGGGAAAATGTGGGGCTGTCACCTCCTTCTATCCCCAACCCGCCATCGATGCTGCGGCTGAAAAGGTGAGACCCCTCCCCAAATTGGGGAAAATATGGGAAAAATGGGAAAAAATCCGGGAAAAATTGGAAAAAATATGGGAAAAAATTGGGGAAAAAATGGGAGAGATTGGGGGAAATATGGGGAAAATATGGGGGAAAATGTGGGGCCGTCACCTCCTTCTATCACCAACCCGCCATCGATGCTGCGGCTGAAAAGGTGAGACCCCTCCCCAAATTGGGGAAAATATGGGAAAAAAATTGGGAAAAAATTGGAAAAAAAAAAGGGAAAAATTGGGGAAAAATTGGAAAAAAATTGGGGAAAAATTGGAAAAAATTGGGGAAAAATTGGGGAAAGTATGGGGAAAATATGGGAGAAATTAAAAAAAAATATGGGAAAAAATTGGAAAAAAATTGGGAAAAAATTGGGGAAAATATGGGGGAAATATGGGGAAAATATGGGGGAAAATTGGAAAAAATATGGAAAAAAAATTGGGGAAAAATTGGGGAAAATGTGGGAGAAATTAAAAAAAAATGGGAAAAAATTGGAAAAAAATTGGGGAAAAATTGGGAAAAAATATGGGGAAAATATGGGGAAAAAAATGGGAAAAAAATTGGGGAAAAAATGGGGAAAATATGGGGGAAAATGTGGGGCTGTCACCTCCTTCTATCACCAACCCGCCATCGATGCTGCGGCTGAAAAGGTGAGACCCCTCCCCAAATTGGGGAAAATATGGGAAAAAATTG
>NW_026626931.1:5241-6588 GCF_030028575.1 Malurus melanocephalus
GGAAAATCCCAAAATTTCAGGAAATCCCGAAATTCTGGGGGGATCCCAAAATTCCCAGGAAAATCCCAAAATTCAAAGATCCGGGGGGGATCCCAAAATTCACAAAAATCCCGAAATTTTGGGCAATCCTGAATTTTGGGGTTTCCCCCGTTGGTGACTTCACTTCTTCCCCTCCCCCCACAGCACGAGCTGTACATCCGGGCATTCCAGAAACTGAGCGACTTCCCACCGGTGAGTGACACTGTCATTGTCATTGTCATTGTGTCATTGTCACCTGTGTGTCATTGTCATTGTCACCTGTGTGTCACCTGTGTGTCATTGTCATTGTCACCTGTGTGTCACCTGTGTGTCACCTGTGTGTCACTGTCATTGTCACATCCGGGCATTCCAGAAACTGAGCGACTTCCCGACGGTGAGTGACACCGTGTGACATTGTCATTGTCATTGTCATTGTCATCTGTGTGTCATTGTCACTGTCATTGTGTCATTGTCACCTGTGTGTCATTGTCACTGTCATTGTCATTGTCACCTGTGTGTCATTGTCACTGTCATTGTCATTGTCACCTGTGTGTCATTGTCACCTGTGTGTCATTGTCATTGTCACCTGTGTGTCATTGTCACTGTGTGATTGTCATTGTCACCTGTGTATCATTGTCATTGTGTCATTGTCATTGTCATTGTGTCATTGTCACTGTCACTGTCATTGTCATTGTGTGATTGTCATTGTCACCTGTGTGTCACCTGTGTGTCACCTGCGTGTCATTGTCACTGTCACTGTCATTGTGTGATTGTCACTGTCATTGTCACCTGTGTGTCATTGTCATTGTCACTGTGTCATTGTGTCACTGTCAGTGTCACATCCGCGCCTTCCAGAAACTGAGCGACTTCCCGCCGGTGAGTGACACTGTCATTGTCACCTGTGTGTCACGTGTGTGTCATTGTCACTGTGTCATTGTGTCATTGCGTCATTGTCATTGTCATTGTGTCATTGTCATTGTTACCTGTGTGTCATTGTCACCTGTGTGTCATCATCATTGTCATTGTCACCTGTGTGTCGTTGTCACTGCATGATTGTCACTGTCATTGTGTCATTGTCATTGTGTCATTGTCATTGCCATCTGTGTGTCATTGTCACTGTCACTGTGTCATTGTCACTCTGTGATTGTCACCTGTCCATTTGTCACCTGTCACACAGATCCAGGTCCATTCGGATGAGTCCCAGTACTGTGCACTGTGTGTCACTGTCACACTGTCACTGTCACTGTGTCACTGTCACTGTCACTGTGTCACTGTGTCACTCTCACTGTCACACTGTCACTGTGTCACTGTCACTGTGTCACTGTCACT
>NW_026626932.1:0-1581 GCF_030028575.1 Malurus melanocephalus
AATTTTTAGGGGATTTTCTCCAATTTTGGGGGTTTCCAGTTTCTGCCCCCCCAAAATGAGAATTCTTGGGATTTTGGGTGGTCACCTCTTTGTCCCTCACCTCAAAATAAGAATTTTTAGGATTTTTCCCAATTTTTAGGCTTTCCACTTGTTGCCCCCCCAAAAAGTGGGGAATTTTGGAATTTTTTTCCCCAATTTTGGGGTCTCCATTTTCTCCCCTCCCCAAATTAAGGTTTTTTTTTGGGGGGGATTTTCCCAATTTGGGGAGGGGTCACACCTCCCTGCCCCTCCCTCTTTGTCACCTCCTTGTCCCCTCCTGCCACAGCCCCCTGGGGGGGATTTGGGGTCGTTCCCCCCTCCCCCAAAAAAGGACCGAGGCCTCCTCAGCTCTGCCCTGCCCGGGGGGGCCGAGACCCCCCCCCAAAATCAGCCCCGAGCTCGGCGCCCTCTCGACCTCCCCCGACCTTCCTGTGCCCCCCCCCCAAAATTAGGGGGGGTCCCGGTGCTTGTGAACCCCCCAAATTGGGGTGGGGGGCTCTCAATGTCTGTGGCCCCCCCAAATTGGGGTGGGGGGCTCTCAATGTGACCCTCCCAAAATTGGGGTGGGGGGTTCTGAAATGACCCCCCCTGAAATTTGGGTGGGGGTTCTCAATGTCTGTGACCCCCCCAAAATTGGGGTGGGGGTTCTCAAATGTCTGTGACCCCCCCAAATTGGGGTGGGGGGTTCTCAATGTGACCCCCCAAATTGGGGTGGGGGGTTCTCAATGTGACCCCCCCAAATTGGGGTGGGTGTTCTCAATGTGTGTGACCCCCCCCAAAATTGGGGTGGGGGGCTCTCAATGTCTGTGACCGTCCCAAAATTGGGGTGGGGGGTTCTGAAATGACCCCCCCAAAATTGGGGTGGGGGTTCTCAATGTCTGTGACCCCCCCAAATTGGGGTGGGGGGCTATCAAATGACCCCCCCAAATTGGGGTGGGGGGTTCTCAATGTCTGTGACCCCCCCTCAAATTGGGGTGGGGGGTTCTCAATGTGACCCCCTCAAAATTTGGGTGGGGGGTTCTCAATGTGACCCCCCCAAAATAGGGGTGGGGGTTCTCAATGTCCGTGACCCCCCCAAAATTGGGGTGGGGGGTTCTCAAATGACCCCCCCTGAAATTGGGGTGGGGGGTCCCAGTAACTGTGACCCCCCCAGAATTAGGGTGGGGGGTCCCAGTCCCCATCACTCCCCCCTGTGACCCCCCCCTCAAATTGGGGTGTGGGGGATGGTCCCAATAACTCTGCCCCCCCCTCAAATTGGGGTGGGGGCTTCAAGTGCCTGTGACCCCCCTGGAATTGGGGTGGGGGGTGATCCCAATTAATTTGCCCCCCGCCCCCCAAATTTGGGCTGTGGGGGTTCCCAGTGCTTTTGACCCCTCCCCAAATTAGGGGAGGGGGGGTGGTCCCGTTTTTTGTGCCCCCTCCCCAAACTTACCCATATGGGGGGGGGTCCATGGGAATAACAAATCCCCCCCCCCAATTCCCCCTCCCCCATTTGGGGGGGGTTTAAGACGCTGTTGGTGCCCCTCCCCCTCCCCCCCGAGT
>NW_026626932.1:4047-5099 GCF_030028575.1 Malurus melanocephalus
GCAGGGAGGGGACAGTGGCAGTGGCTCAGGATGTCCCCAGGGCCACACCTCGGTCCAGTTTGCTGTGGCGCTCCAGGAAGGCGAACCAGTGGTGGCCGGTGGCGATGGYGTCCCCCTCGCCACTCGGGATGTCCTCGCGGCACGCGGACTTGAGCTGCTCCAGGTCCTCGGCCGTGATGTTCTGGGCCAGCTCGTCCAGCAGACTGCGGTACTCGGCCATGGCTGGGGACACAGGGGACACAGGGGACATCAGGGTGACATCAGTGACATGGGGACATGCGGGGGTATCAGGGACATGGGGACATCAGGGACATGGGACAGCGACACGGCTGTTCTGGGCCAGCTCGTCCAGCAGGCTGTGGTACTCGGCCATGGCTGGGGACACAAGGGACACGGGGGACATCAGTGACACCAGGGTGACATCAGGGACATGGGGACATCAGGGACATGGGACAGGGACACAGCTGTTCTGGGCCAGCTCGTCCAGCAGGCTGTGGTACTCGGCCATGGCTGGGGACACAGGGGACATGGGGGACTTCAGGGTGACATCAGGGACATGGGGGGACATCAGGGACAGCAGGGACATGGGACAGGGACATGGCTGTTCTGGGCCAGCTCGTCCAGCAGGCTGTGGTACTCGGCCATGGCTGGGGACACAGGGGACACGGGGGACATCAGGGTGACATCAGGGTGACATCAGGGTGACATCAGGGACATGGGGGGCATCAGGGACATCAGGGTGACATCAGGGTGACATCAGGGACATGGGGGACATCAGGGACATGGGACAGGGACACTGCTGTTCTGGGGTACTTGGCCATAGCTGGGGACACAGGGGACATCAAGGACTTGGGGACATCAGGGATATGGGGGACGTGAGGGACATGGGACAGGGACATGGGTGACACGAATGCTCCCGCTTTCAGCTGCCCGTGTCACAACTGTCCCCAGCCTCCTTCACTGGTGTCACAAATGTCCCCAGGCTCAATCCCCACTGCCAGGCCCGGTCCCAGCCTCAGCCACCTGTGTCACATCTGTCCCCAGACTCAGCC
>NW_026626933.1:0-1142 GCF_030028575.1 Malurus melanocephalus
TCAATGGGATTGGGATCAGTCGGAGAGTCCGACCCGCGACAGCAGCGACTGGAGCGTCTGTAGGGACAGCCTGGAACGGGAAATATGGGATATATGGGATATATGGGATATATGGGATTGGGATCAATGGGATATATGGGATCAATGGGAATGGGATCAGTCAGAGAGTCCGACCTGCGACAGCAGAGACTGGAGTGTCTGTAGGGACAGCCTGGAACAGGATATTATGGGATATATGGAATCAATGGGATCAATGGGATCAATGGGATCAATGGGATCAATGGGATTGGGATCAGTCGGAGAGTCCGACCCGCGACAGCAGAGACTGCAGGGTCAGCAGGGACAGCCTGGAACAGGAAATATGGGATCAATGGGATCAATGGGATCAATGGGATCAATGGGATTGGGATGGGATTGGGATCAATGGGATCAATGGGATTGGGATCAGTCGGAGAGTCCGACCCGCGACAGCAGAGACTGCAGGGTCAGCAGGGACAGCCTGAAACGGGATATATGGGATATATGGGATCAATGGGATCAATGGGATCAATGGGATTGGGATCAATCAGAGAGTCCGACCCGCGACAGCAGCGACTGCAGGGTCTGTAGTGACAACCTGAAACGGGATAGATGGGATATATGGGATAGATGAGATAGATGGGATATATGGGATATATGGGATATATGGGATATATGGGATATATGGGATATATGGGATCAACGGGATCAATGGGATTGGGATCAATGGGATCAATGGGATCAATGGGATCCATGGGATCAATGGGATTGGGATGGGATCAATGGGATTGGGATCAGTCAGAGAGTCCAACCCGCGACAGCAGAGACTGCAGGGTCAGCAGGGACAGCCTGGAACAGGATCAATGGGATTGGGATCAATGGGATCAATGGGATCAATGGGATCAATGGGATTGGGATCAATGGGATCAATGGGATCAATGGGATTGGGATCAGTCGGAGAGTCCGACCCGCGACAGCAGAGACTGCAGAGTCTGTAGGGACAGCCTGGAACGGGATTGGGATCAATGGGATTGGGATCAATGGGATTGGGATCTATGGGATCAATGGGATTGGGATCAATGGGATCGGGATGGGATCAATGGGATCAATGGGATCAATGGGAT
>NW_026626933.1:2617-4983 GCF_030028575.1 Malurus melanocephalus
ATCCCATCAATCCCATCAATCCCATCAATCCCATCAATCCCATTATCCCATCAATCCCATTATCCCATCAATCCCATTATCCCATCAATCCCATTATCCCATCAATCCCATCAATCCCATTATCCCATTAACCCATTATCCCATCAATCCCATCAATCCCATTATCCCATTATCCCATAATTCCCGGCTCACCTGCAGGGCTGCAGTCGGGTGTTTTTGGCGCCGTGGAGGGATTTTGGGGTTTTCAGACCCGCGGAGCTCCCCATTATCCCATTATCCCATTATCCCATCAATCCCATTATCCCATCAATCCCATCAATCCCTTTATCCCATCAATCCCATAATTCCTGGCTCACCTGCAGGGCTGCAGTTGGGTTTTTTTGGGGCCGCGCAGGGATTTTGGTGTTTTCAGCCCCGCGGAGCTCCCCATTATCCCATCAACCCTTTATCCCATCAATCCCATTATCCCATTACCCCATCAATCCCACAAATCCCATAATTCCTGGCTCACCTGCAGGGCTGCAGTTGGGTTTTTTTGGGGCCGCGCAGGGATTTTGGGGTTTTCAGCCCCGCGGAGCTCCCCAGCTGCAGCAGCAGCGCCTGGAAGAGCTCCGCGAATCGCTCCCGGAACGGCTCCTCCGCCTCCGGCACCGCCAGCAGCTCCGCCAGAGCGCTCGTCACCTGGAGATGGACCGGGAATACGGGAATATCCCGGGAATATCCCGGGAATATTCCGGGAATGGGCCGGGAATACACGGGAATATCCCGGGAATATCCTGGGAATGCACGGGAATGGACTGGGAATGGACTGGGAATTGACTGGGAATGGACTGGGAATATCATGGGAATATCCTGGGAACCCACAGGAATATCCTGGGAATCCATGGGAATGGACCGGGAATCCATGGGAATGGACCGGGAATCCACAGGAATATCCTGGGAATCCACGGGAATGGACCGGGAATCCATGGGAATATCATGGGAATATCCCAGGAATCCACAGGAATGGACCGGGAATCCATGGGAATATCCTGGGAATGCACGGGAATGGCCTGGGAATCCATGGGAATATCCCGGGAATATCCTGGGAATGCACGGGAATGGCCTGGGAATCCATGGGAATATCCCGGGATTATCCTGGGAATCCACAGGGATGGACCGGGAATAGACTGGGAATATCCCGGGAATATCCCAGGAATCCATGGGAATATCCTGGGCATATCCTGGGAATTCACGGGAATATCCTGGGAATCCACAGGAATATCCTGGGAATCCACGGGAATATCGTGGGAATATCCTGGGAATGCACGGGAATGGACCAGGAATCCATGGGGAATATCCCGGGAATATCCTGGGAATCCATGGGAATATCCTGGGAATCCATGGGAATATCCCGGGAATGGACTGGGAATACATGGGAATGGACTGGGAATCCATGAGAATATCCCAGAATCCATGTGAATATCCTGGGAATCCATGGGAATGCACGGGAATCCATGGGAATGCACGGGAATGGAGAAGAATGCATGGGAATATCCTGGGAATGCATGGGAATCCACGTGAATGGACTGGGAATTGATGGGAATATCCCGGGAATCCATGTGAATGGATTGGGAATTGATGGGAATATCCCGGGAATCCATGGGAATGGACTGGGAATTGATGGGAATATCCCGGGAATCCATGGGAATGGACTGGGAATCCATGGCTATATCCTGGGAATGGACAGGGAAACCACAGGAATATCCCAGGAATATCACAGGAATATCACAGGAATATCACAGGAATTCATGGGAATGGATTGAAAATCAATGGGAATATCTCGAAATCTATGGGAATGGCCTGGGAATCCATGGAAATCCACGGGAATCCATGGGAATGCACGGGAATGGAGAAGAATGCATGGGAATATCCCGGGAATGCACGGAAATGGACGGGGAACAGTCTGGGAATATCCCGGGAATCCATGGGAATCCATGGGAATAGACTGGGAATATCCCGGGAATCCATGGGAATATCCCGGGAATCCATGGGAATCCACGGGAATCCATGGGAATCCACGGGAATATCCCAGGAATATCCCAGGAATCCATGGGAATGGACTAGGAAACCACAGGAATCCATGGGAATATCCCGGGAATATCCGGGGAATATCCCGGGAATATCCTGGCAATCCACGGGAATGGACCGGGAATCCATGGGAATATCCCAGGAATCCACGGGAATGGACTGGGAATCCATGGGAATGGACTGGGAATCCATGGGAATATCCCGGGAATATCCTGGGGATCCACAGGAATGGACCGGGAATCCATGGGAATATCCCAGGAATCCACGGGAATGGACTGGGAATCCATGGGAATATC
>NW_026626934.1:0-1707 GCF_030028575.1 Malurus melanocephalus
GTCAGCCATTGGGGGAGTTACTGAATCTCCCCGAGCGGTTGCTCCGCCCACACCAACGGCCTCCCTCCTACCGGAGCCGGAAGTGCCCCTGCCACCGTCACCGCCTACATCCGGGGACGGGGCAGGAAGTGACTCACAGGAAGTCACGGGATGGGGGAGGCCGGAAGTCCCTCATCCAGGAAGTGTCCGGGTGGATTCCATCTCCCGGAATAGGAGGGACGTATGGGCCGCGGTGGCAAAGGACTGCTTAAATAGTGGAGACAGCGAGGGCCCAGATGCAGTCACAGTTAGGGAACTCAAGTTAGATCTTAAGGAAACCCAAGCCGCTCAACATCAGGCCCTAGCCGCTTTTGCGCCCTTACAAGCTGCAGCCGCTTTCGGTCCCGGTCCCCCGTCCAGTGGCAAAGTTAAATGTTTCCGCTGCGGAGACCCYGGTCACTTGCGCCGCCAGTGCCAGGCCCAGGGACTGTGGTGCCACCATTGCCAGTCCAGCTCCCACAGCATCGGAGCCTGCCGCCGGTGGTCGAGAAGCAGCGCGCTAAACCACCACAGCCGCCACACTTCGAGACGGGCAGCTGTCATCAATCTGCGGCCAGGCCTCGCCCCCCAGGAGAGAGCGGAGCGGACCAGGCCGGTTGCTGAGAGGCGGCGGCTGGCGGACGCGGAGCAGAGCGTGCCGTCACCGGATGTACCGTTGCTACGGGAGCCGGACGCTAGCAGGAACTTCAGCGCCACGCCTTTCATCAAAACATCGTACTGCTCCAAGAGCCACCTTCACAAAGACACTATGGGTTTGCGAGCTCTGCTGGCAGAGCTGCGCTCCGAGAACCTTGCCAAAGATGCTGAGATTTGCAGGCTGCAGAGGATTATCGACGCCACCAGACAGCAGCTAAGTGGAACAACTAATGACCTTAGAAAACAACTGAAAGAGGACGTTTTAGATAACAGGAATTTACAGGAGATTCTACAGGGTCAGGCTAAGGACATGAAGAGCCAGCCAGGTGAGACACTATCTCCCTGTGGAGATCAAACATCTCGTGTGAGTATTTGCTTAAGAGAACAACACCATTTAAGTCTTCAGGTATCTTGGGATTTTCCTGGAGAGGTGGATGAGCAGATAACTCCATCGGACTATTCAGAGAGTTTCTGCAGAGACGGACACTCGGGGAGAATAGGAATGGGTGAATATAAAGCAGAAGAGAACTTGCTCACATCTCTTCTAAAAGAGGATAGAACATCTGCGTCGGAAGTCCTTCATTTATCAAAACAGATGAAGCTGTCTCTGCTTTCCTGCCCAAGAGGTCAGGCCCGCCTGTACCCTTGGGATCCTGCAGACCTTTAGGAAAATGTGCCTTCGAGCTCCTGGGTGCAGCAATTGGCACTGCAACCTTGTCCCAGGACACCCCATGGAGGCCTATCTGGCTTACTGTTGTACTGGGGTTGGGGATGTCTTTGTGTTTTCTTTTTCCACAGGACTCCTTTAGGTACCAGCGAAAGGGACCAAGGCGGCGGTGGCTGAAACACCCAGGTCAGCACCCAGTGGAGCAGGACCACGWGAGGATCGCCAAGAGGGCACTATCAACCTTACCCTCCTTACAAACAACATAACTTAATTTAATTGCAGAGAACTTCGGATATTCTGTTGAGAGACTGATATCTCCTATATTGACACTTTCATTGATGATGGTGAGACAATCTATAAAGTGC
>NW_026626934.1:3842-4982 GCF_030028575.1 Malurus melanocephalus
AAAACTAATATCTGGCAGGGACCAACTGAAGCTATCATTTAGGGCAGACAATATTTGTGCGCTTCTACTCCGACAGGCTCTAGGTGGATTCCAGCTTGCTAGACGAAGCCAGCTGTGGGACCTGGCCAGTCCCCAAAAGCTGCTTCGGAAGCCATCGGAGGATCATCTGAAGYAWCAGCRCAAAGCTTTTGAGAACTGCCCCTGTCCTTGCCGCTGACCAGTGACAGCTTACAGACTCMAGTTACTGTTTTGAAAGTTTACTGTTGATATCTTGTTACAGTTATTGTTTTGGAGTTCATTGATGCTATTTTGCTTGTTCCTTTTRCTTSTTCRTCCACTGTGGGATAASAGGAATAGGAAAAAGGTTGGTTGATTGTTTTCGTTGTGTTAATGTTAAGAGGATTACTAAGTAATGGCATTCTGAAGGAGGACAATGCTAAGTTTGGYCAGCTCYATGGTCCCATGACATYGGACAAAAMTGGTGTTGTGATGGCCAGTGATRAATCTGATCCTGCAGAAAGGCRRTGTCACAGTGTCTTTCAGCACATGGATTGTGTATCTTGTAATGGTTTTTATGCTTTGAATCCAGAAGCCTTACTACATCATCGATGTTGTTCCGGTGCACTCCTTTGAGCCTCTCTGCAGGAAAGCCCATGGTTCTATCTAGTATAACCGGCGTTACTGCCTATTCTATGACAACATACACGCACTTTTCCTGTTCTGTTTGGGTACAGTGAAGTTTTGCTGGCCATAGTGGCCTTCGGGTCCTAAATCTCGAATGCTAGGCCAGATGGATTTTTTCTACCACTGATATTGTACCCCTTCATGCCATGTTTATCACTTAGTGATCACGTCACAATTTTGACAGCTACAGAGAAGGTGTAACAGCCTTGTGGAGCTGAGACAGTTATTTCTGTATTATTTCAAGTTACTGTATTGTAAAAGACATTGTTGAGCAGCGTGTTAGTATTCTGTTGATCCTGTTGTCAGTTTTGCCTTTTGGACCTTGTTTCTTGATCTGTTTATAAGGGATATTGGACCGACTGCTGCATCAGGCCTTTTAAGCAACTTTATCTTTGCTTAAAGAAAACGGGGGAGATGTGGGGAATATTTCTAACATGGCTTCGTGACAAGGGTCAC
>NW_026626935.1:0-1591 GCF_030028575.1 Malurus melanocephalus
GGGAAGGAAGAGGGAGAAAGGCTTTCCCTGCCCCACAGTGAGGTGGTCCTGAGCAGGTTACCTGGCCCCCTGGCCCCTTCCTGGCTCCCCTGGAAAAGCACCACTGCTGGATACCCCAGGTGCCCCAGTGGGGTCCCCACCAGGTTCCCCCGGGGCTGTGGGGTAGGGGGAGAGCACTGGAGCGGGGCTGGGAGCGGTGGTGCCCRGGGGAATGCCAGTGGCAGCAGGGGAGCCGGTGGTGGAGGAGGATTTCTTGCCACAGGACTCGCAGCAGAGCTTGTTGTAGCCRGGGATGGAGCAGTAGCGGGCCAGGACCTCCATCTGGCAGAAGATGGACTTGTCCCCAAGGCATGGCTCTCCTGGAGGGGGACACAGCAGCACAGAAAAACGTGGCATTAGGCTCCCTGTCCTGYACCTCTCCAATGGGATTCCCAAAAGGAACGAGGTGGGGTGTGGTGGGTGCTGCCTGTCCACACAGGAAGAGGGCAAAGAGGACTTGGAAAGTGAAATCAAAGCGCTGAAGGATTCTGTGCACGGATTGAAAACAGACAGCAAKGGATGCTCCAAACCAGCACCTTAAATCAGGTCAGGATGCACCCCACCCCAGTAAGGAAGGACTCCAAGGAAAAAAACCAGAAGGCACCTCCCTGCTTAGAAAAATCCCAMGGTGAAAAGGAAAGGGCATAAAACCCGGGAGGCAGCAGGGAAACCGCAGGACCTCMTACACCACGAGATGGCAATGGAGCAAAGGGAGCAGAGGGTCAAACTGCCCAGGAGCACTGCAGGGTGTGCTCCCTCGGGAGGGTCATCCTGGGAAGCACCACCCTTCCAGGGGCACTCACTGGAGGAGATCTTGCTCACGGGGTTTTTGGCTCCATCCTGGGGCACCCGCTGCCCTTTGGTCACGCCGTGGTCACCGGCGTCGGCGCTGGCGGTGATGCCAGAGATCTTCCCTGTGGAGAGAGCATCGTGATGCCAGGCAGCCATGGCAGGCTGGGGGCACTCAAAACATCTCGGGAGGGTGTTTGTTTTGATTTTTTTTTGTTCTGTTTTATTTTGCTTTGCTTTGTTTTGTTTTGTTTTAAGGCATCTTCTTACAAATTAAGTCCCWTAGGGAGCACCCCACTGGCCAGCACTCAAGCTGCTCAAACCYCATTCAAGATGAACTCAAGGGTGCTTATCTCCATCAGCTCACTGAGTCTTCAAATTGTCAGAAAAGCCAAAATCACCCAGTGCCAGGGCTCAGGGCAGAGAAGGGAAATATCTCGGCTGGCTTTGAACCTGTTATTACTGACAGCAGCATCAGGGACATTCAACCCAGCCTTGTGTGGTGGCACCCCCTGAAGCCACAATGGGCTGGGGGCATTCATGGGGTTGATCCCCCTTGGGATGTGCTCCATCCCAGTGCCTCCTCCTCCTGCTCCTCTCACCTGGGCACAGCGCCACGTGGCAGCCCTGGATGGCCTCTGGCTTGTCACCGTCGCAGCGCGCACCGCTGTCGCTGCCCTTGCACACCACCTGCCGCTGCTGGACGCCTTCCCCGCAGGTCGCTGAGCACTGCAGCCACACAGACGGACAGACAGACAGACAG
>NW_026626935.1:4946-6009 GCF_030028575.1 Malurus melanocephalus
AAAAAACAGATTTTTAGCCCTTTTACAAGGTGCTGTCCATGTGTGTGTGTCATGGCTGCCCCAATAGTGACAATAAGTCATTTCTGGAGAGGAAAAYRCRGCCGGACTYGAAGGCAATCATCCGAGCACTGYGTCCAACCACCATTCCCTCTCRCARCTCATCAYCCCAGCTCGTTCCTGRATTTAACCACACRCCCCCCACCCTTCCTCTGYCCCATCCTTCCATCCCCTGCCACACCTCACCTCAGATCACCGTCCCTGTCCGTGCCAGCCGTCCCCGAGCCCCCCAGCCCACGTGCCAGCCAGTCTCACCAGAACGCTGATGGCCTCGTGCAGGGGGCCGCTGGTTTTCAGGCTCTCCTTGCCCTGCTCCACGGTGTATTCCCACTCCAAGCCCATCTCAATGAACACCTGGCTTTTGGCCGCTTTGCCYTTGGCATTCAGGATGAAGTTCCCCGTGGCTTGGTTCTTCACGGCTGGAGGAGGAAGGAGATGTTTTCAGTACCATTCCCTCTGGTCACTCAATTTAGGAGACTGGGATGGCCCGAATAAATTCCTTTTTGGTGGGAATTATCAGAAAAGGTCTGAGAGGCGGACCAGGGCTTGCTCACCGATGCTGTGGGATGCTGGCTCCATCTCTTCTATCTGCAGGTGCCTCGCTCCAGCCGGGATCTCAAACATCTTCAAAACACCTGAAACAGAGGCACAAAGGATGGAGGAAAGAGAAAAAGCAGAATTCCTCCAACTGGATGCACGAATCCAGCTCGTGAACCCGCCCCCAAACCCACCCAACCCTCTCACCTGGCTGCTTGGGGGTCTTGGCCAGCGTGCCCTTCACCGTCCGGCAGTGGGAATTGTCCCCGCCGCAGACACCGCACTTGTCATCCTGCTTCAGGGAGCCAACCTCCTTGTCACAGCCGACGTGCTGGCACCCGGGGAGGAGAGGACACGGCTGGGGTCACACCCCTGAGGCCCAGCCCCGAGTTACGGCCCTACAGCCCAGCACAGGGTTATGGCCCTACAGCCCAGCCCGGGATAACAGCCCTACAGCCCAGCCCGGGGT
>NW_026626936.1:0-1436 GCF_030028575.1 Malurus melanocephalus
GAGACCCCCCAGACCGAGGTTCGCTGGATGTCCGAGAGCGGCGTCATCGACGCCTTCCTGCTGCTGGGACCGACTCCGGCCGATGTCACCGGACAGTACAGCCGGCTGACCGGTACGGGGGATACTGGGAATACTGGGATGGGACTGGGAATACTGGGGATACTGGGGAAACTGGGGAAACTGGGACCGACTCCGGCCGATGTCACCGGACGTACAGCCGGCTGACCGGTACTGGGATACTGGGGATACTGGGGATACTGGGAATACTGGGAATACTGGGACAGAGTCCGGCCGATGTGACCGGACAGTACACGAGACTGACCGGTACTGGGATACTGGGGGTACTGGGGGTACTGGGATGGACCGAGTCCGGCCGATGTCACCGGACAGTACAGCCGGCTGACCGGTACTGGGGATACTGGGAATACTGGGAATACTGGGAATAGTGGGACCGACTCCGGCCGATGTCACCGGACAGTACATGAGACTGACCGGTATGGGGGGACTGGGAATATTGGGGATACTGGGATGGATCCAATCCGGCCAATGTGACCGGACAGTACACGAGACTGACCGGTACAGGGGATACTGGGGGTACTGGGATGGACTGAGTCCGGCCGATGTCACCGGACAGTACACGAGACTGACCGGTACTGGGATACTGGGGGTACTGGGGGTACTGGGGATACTGGGAATACTGGGAATACTGGGACAGAGTCCGGCCGATGTCACCGGACAGTACACGAGACTGACGGGGAACTGGGGATACTGGGAATACTGGGACAGAGTCCGGCCAATGTGACTGGACAGTACACGAGACTGACCGGTATGGGGATACTGGGAATACTGGGGATACTGGGGATACTGGGAATACTGGGAATACTGGGACAGAGTCCGGCCGATGTGACCGGACAGTACACGAGACTGACCGGTACGGGGATACTGGGGATACTGGGAATACTGGGATGGGACTGGACAGTACACGAGACTGACCGGTACAGGGATACTGGGGATACTGGGAATACTGGGATGGGACTGGACAGTACACGAGACTGACCGGTATGGGGAACTGGGGATACTGGGGATACTGGGAATACTGGGACAGAGTCCGGCCGATGTGACTGGACAGTACACGAGACTGACCGGTACGGGGATACTGGGGATACTGGGAATACTGGGGATACTGGGAATACTGGGATGGGACCGGACAGTACACGAGACTGACCGCTACGGGGATACTGGGAATACTGGGGATACTGGGGATACTGGGAATACTGGGACAGAGTCCGGCCGATGTCACCGGACAGTACACGAGACTGACCGGTACGGGGAACTGGGGATACTGGGAATACTGGAATGGGACCGAATTTGGCCGACGTCACAGGGATTTTCACGGGGATTTTTACGATGATTTTCCCTATTTTTAGGGCAATTTT
>NW_026626936.1:3531-5361 GCF_030028575.1 Malurus melanocephalus
AATGGGATTGGGATGGGTTCACCTGGGATCCCGCAAAATTCCCAAAACCTCGGGAAATTCTGGAGAGACTGGCGGCCAGGAAACGCAGGGTGAGAATGGGAATGGGGTGAAAATCAGGGAATTCAGGGATTCAAGAATTTGGGAATTTTGAGATTCAGGAATTCAGGATTTCAGGATTTTGGGAATTCAGGAATTTGGGAATTCAGGAATTTGGGATTTGCCCCCGCAGATGGTCAGCATCGTGGACCCGCACATCAAGGTGGATTTGGGAATGGGGATTTTGGGAATTTTGGGATTCAGGAATTCGGGAATTCAGGAATTTGGGATTTTGGGAATTTGGAAATTCAGGATTTTGGAAATTCAGGAATTTGGGATTTGCCCCACAGATGGTCAGCATCGTGGATCCACACATCAAGGTGGACGGGGGGTACCGGGTCCACGCCGAGCTGAGGGCGCGCGGCCTCTTCGTCAAAACCAAGGACGGCGGCGACTACGAGGGCTGGTGCTGGCCTGGTGAGAGGATTTTGGGTTATTTTGTGGAGTTTTAGGGAATTTTGGGTTATTTTAGGGGATTTTGTGGTGTTTTGGGGTTTTTTGTGGTGATTTTAAGGGATTTTGGGGGGTTTTAGAGGGATTTGGGGCCGGGGTGTTTTGCGGCCTCTTCGTCAAAACCAAGGACGGCGGCGACTACGAGGGCTGGTGCTGGCCTGGTGAGGGGGTTTTGGGGCATTTTGGGATATTTTGGGGGATTTTGGGGGATTTTAGTGAATTTGGGGTTATTCTGGGATATTTTGGGGGGTTTTAGAGGGATTTGGGGCCGTGGTGTTTTGGGGCCTCTTTGTCAAAACCAAGGACGGCGGTGACTGCAAGGGCTGGTGCTGGCCTGGTGAGAGGATTTTGGGGCATTTTGTGGAGTTTTAGGGAATTTTGGGATATTTTGTGGGATTTTGTGGGATTCGTGGTGTTTTGGGGGATTTTGGCATGATTTTGGGGGTATTTTGGGGTGGTTTTGCAGTGGCTTTTGGCATATTTTGGGGTGGTTTGGTGTGATTTGGGGTATTTTGAGGTGGTTTTAGGGCGGTTTTGGGGTATTTTGGGGTAATTTGGAGTATTTTGAGGTGTTTTTGAGGTGATTTTGGAGCATTTTGAGGTGATTTTGGGGTATTCTGGGGTGGTTTTAGGGTATTTCGGGTGGTTTTAGAGGATTTTGGGTAATTTATTATTACTTTGGGGTATTTTATTGTTATTATTATTTATTATTTATTTATTTTGAGTATTTTGAACTGGTTTTAGGTTATTCTGAGGTGGTTTTGGGTGATTCTGAGGTGGTTTTGGGGGTATTCTGAGGTGGTTTTGGGGTATTTCAGGGTGGTTTTAGGGTATTTTGGGTGGTTTTAAGGGATTTTTGGGTGTTTTTGGCATATTTTGAGGTGTTTTTGGGTTCTCCAGGCTCCTCGGCGTACCCTGATTTCACCAACCCCGAGATGCGCGAGTGGTGGGCGTCCATGTTCGCCTACGACCAGTACGAGGTGGGGACCCCCAAAAATCCCTCTCGGGACCCCCAAAATCCCCCTCAGATCCCCCAAATCGCAAACAGAACTCCAAAAATTCCCCTCGGGACCCCAAAATCTCCCCAAAACCTCAAAATCCTCCTCAAATCCCCCCAGACCCTCAAAATCCCTCTCAAAATTCCCCAAAAAATTTTGGGGAACCCTCCCTCACCCCTCTCCCCCCTCCTCTTCTGGTGTTTTTTTGGGGATCCCGTCCTCGGTTTTGGGGGGGGTTTGATTTTTTTGGGGTGGTTTTCAGAGTTTTTCGGGCGTTTCTTAG
>NW_026626937.1:0-1107 GCF_030028575.1 Malurus melanocephalus
AATAATAAATTTAATAATAAATAAAATAAATAAATAAATAAATAATTAAACAAATAAAGAAATAAATAAATATATCATTTATATATATATTATTTATAATAATATTATAATAATTCCACAGCCTTTTCCTGCTCCTCGTTTTGCCGTGAAAAGTTGCAGAATTCAAAAGTTTCTCCACCCTTAGCCCTGATATTTAATCCTCCTCTCCAAGCTGGATTCGCACCTCGAGGCTCCTTTTCCAACCCAAACCATTCCAGGATTCCGGAAGAGCCGGGAAATCAGGAAATCATCCCATAATCCTGATTTGGGTTGGGAGAATCCTCAAACCCCACCCATTCCCAAATTTTATGGACAGACACCCCTCCCTCTATCCCAGGGTGTTCCTCAGATATTCCCTTGATATTCCCAATCCTTGTTTGACCCTAAAATCAGGAATCCTTCAGGATGTGGGGGAAATAATCCCCATTCCCTACAGAACAGACCTTTGGTTATTCATCACACACCGAAATAAATAATATTTATTTATTATAAATATTATAAAAATTATAAGAAAAAAAATTATATTATTTTTATACATATATATATATTATTTATAATAATATTATAATAATTCCTAATAGATAAATAAATTTAATAATAAATTTAATAATAAATTTAATAATAAATCTAATAATAAATCAAATAAATAAATAAATAAATAAATAAATTTTATATATTATTTATAATAATATTATAATAATTCCTAAAAAAAATAAATTTAATAATAAATAAATGAATAAATAAATAAATAAATAAATAAATAAATATATTATTTAGATATATTATTTATAATAATTTTATAACAATTCCTAAAAAATAAATAAACTTAATAATAAATAAACTTAATAATAAATTAAATAAATAAATAATTAAATAAATAAATAATATATTAATTATATATACATTATTTATAATAATATTATAATAATTCCTAATAAATAAATAAATTTAATAATAAATTTAATAAATAGATAAATAAATTAATATATTATTTTTATATATATTATTTAATAATAATATTATAATAATTCCTAAAAAATAAATAAATTTAATAATAAATTTAATAAT
>NW_026626938.1:0-2166 GCF_030028575.1 Malurus melanocephalus
CAAAGAGTCCCACCAGGTACGCCTCGCTGGCCTCCTGGGGACACAAATGACACACGTGACACAAATGACACAGGTGACACCCACAGTGACACCCACGGTGACAGCTGTCACCTCCCCTGTCCCTCTATCCCATCCCAATGTCACCAAACAGCCCCAAAGAGTCCCACCAGGTACGCCTCGCTGGCCTCCTGGGGACACAAATGGGACACAGGTGACACAAATGACACACAGGTGACATGGGTGTGACACCCACAGTGACATCTGTCACCTCCCCTGTCCCAGTGTCACACCCCCGTGTCCTCAAAGAGTCCCACCAGGTGCGCCTCGCTGGCCTCCTGGGGACACAAATGTGACACAAGTGACACAGGTGACACAGGGGACATGGGTGTGACACCCATAGTGACATCTGTCACACCCCCGTGTCCTCAAAGAGTCCCACCAGGTACGCCTCGCTGGCCTCCTGGGGACACAAATGTGACACAGGTGTGACACAAATGACACAGGTGACACCCACAGTGACAGCTGCCACCTCCCCCACTGTCCCCGTGTCCTCAAAGAGTCCCACCAGGTACGCCTCGCTGGCCTCCTGGGGACACACAGGGGACACAAGTGACACAGGTGTGACACCCACAGTGCCACCCACAGCTGTGTCACACCCCCGTGTCCTCAAAGAGTCCCACCAGGTACGCCTCGCTGGCCTCCTGGGGACACACAGGGGACACAAGTGACACAGGGGACACACAGGTGTGACACAGGGGACATGGGTGACATGGTGGGACACAGGTGTGACACAGGGGACATGGGTGTGACACCCATAGTGACAGCTGTCACACCCCCGTGTCCTCAAAGAGTCCCACCAGGTACGCCTCGCTGGCCTCCTGGGGACACAAATGTGACACAAATGACACAGGGGACACACAGGTGTGACACAGGGGACATGGGTGTGACACCCACAGTGACAGCTGCCACCTCCCCCACTGTCCCCGTGTCCTCAAAGAGTCCCACCAGGTACGCCTCGCTCGCCTCCTGGGGACACAAATGTGACACAAATGTGACACAAATGACACAGGTGACACACAGGGGACATGGGTGTGACACCCACAGTGAGAGCTGTCACCTCCCAATGTCACCAAACAGCCCCACCAGGTACGCCTCGCTCGCCTCCTGGGGACACACAGGGGACACAAATGTGACACAGGTGACATGGGTGTGACACAGGTGACATGGGTGTGACACCCATAGTGACAGCTGTCACACCCCCGTGTCCTCAAAGAGTCCCACCAGGTGCGCCTCGCTGGCCTCCTGGGGACACAAATGTGACACAAATGTGACACAAGTGACACAAATGACACAGGTGACATGAGTGTGACAGGGGGGACATGGGTGTGGCACCCACGGTGACAGCTGCCACCTCCCCCACTGTCCCCGTGTCCTCAAAGAGTCCCACCAGGTACGCCTCGCTGGCCTCCTGGGGACACACAGGTGACACAAGTGACACAAATGTGACACAAATGACACAGGGGACATGGGAGTGACAGGGGGGACACCCACAGTGACAGCTGTCACCTCCCCTGTCCCTCTATCCCATCCCAATGTCACCAAACAGTCCCACCAGGTGCGCCTCACTGGCCTCCTGGGGACACAAATGTGACACAAATGACACAGGTGTGACACCCACAGTGACACCCACCCCTGTGTCACACCCCCGTGTCCTCAAAGAGTCCCACCAGGTGCGCCTCGCTCGCCTCCTGGGGACACAAATGACACAAGTGACACAGATGACACACAGGTATGACACAGGGGACATGGGTGTGACACCCACAGTGACAGCTGTCACACCCCCGTGTCCTCAAAGAGTCCCACCAGGTATGCCTCGCTGGCCTCCTGGGGACACAGGTGACATAAATGACACAGGGGACACACAGGTGACACACAGGTGACACAGGGGACATGGTGTGACACAGGTGGGACACACACAGTGACATCTGTCACCTCCCCGTGCCCCTGTGTCCCATCCCGTGTCCCTTCAGTGACATTTCGGGTGGCTCAGTGACACTCTGAGGGTGTCCGTGACATATTTTGGTGTGTCCCCGTTGTCCCCAGCTGTGTCCCCATTGTCCCCAGGTGTGTCCCCATTGTCCCCAGGTGTGTCCCCATTGTCCCCAG
>NW_026626938.1:3835-5252 GCF_030028575.1 Malurus melanocephalus
AGCCTTTGGAAGGGCAGTTTGCGGATCAGCAGCTCCGTGGATTTCTGATAGCGCCGGATCTCCCTCAGCGCCACCGTGCCGGGCCTGGGGACAGCCACAGGGACAGCTCAGGCTTGGGGACACCTGGCAGTGTCCCCGCAGTGTCCCCGTTGTCCCTTTTTTACCGATAACGATGCGGTTTTTTGACGCCCCCCGTGGAAGGCGCGCTCTTCCGGGCCGCCTTGGTGGCCAGCTGCTTCCGCGGCGCTTTGCCGCCGGTGGATTTCCGAGCCGTCTGCTTGGTGCGGGCCATCCCGGGCCGTCACAGCCTGGAGGAACCGGGGGAAAAACGSCGGAAAAAATAAAAATAAAAACGGGAAAAAACGGGAAAATCGAGGAGAGAACCACGCGCGGCCTAGGCGACTACAGCTCCCATGAGCCCCCGCGCYGCGTCACGTAATCGYTTCCMCGCTCGTGATTGGCTGAGCGCGAAACCCGCGCCATTTTGGACTACAGCTCCCAGAATCCCCCGCGCTGCTCCCGCTGATTCGCCGGGGCGGCGCCATCCGCTCGCCCCCCCCACACTTTGATGGACGTGCCTCCCAGCCAATCACAGCCCGGCTTTCTGACCAATCAGCGCGCGGCCGCGCACGGAAGGCGGGACTAAGCAGCAGCGTCTCCTCAGGCGACCCCGACCCCTCCCCGGCGCACCGGAGCCCCCCCGTTATTTCCCCACCACCACTCCCCGGTACCGACCCTCGAGCTCCGCCGCGCCCCCGGTACCTGCGAGCGGCGCTGGCGGCGGCGCTGGAGCCGTGAGGGTCCCGCGGTGCAGCTGCGGCGGCTTCGATCTCCCCCCTTCCCGCCTTTCCCGGCAGAAAATGGCGGGTCCCGGCTGAGGGCGGTTCCCGTCATGCCCCGCGCGGGCGGGGCGGGGTCGGCTGAGGTGAGGCCGCGCCGCCATTTTGGGCGCTCTGAGGGGGACGCGGCGCCCGAGGCGCCCCTGATGATTTTCCCTCTTCCTAATTCTCTAATTCCCAATTTTCCACCTCTAAAATGTTGTTTTTTTGGGGTTTAAGCGAAAGGGAGCGCTCAAAGGGAAATATCACCACCATCTCTCCTTCCTCAGGTGCCTTTTCCCATGAAAACATCGAGTTGATCCCAAAAAAAAACCCACAAAACCCACCAAAGCCCGGCTCAGTTTTCCATGTTTTATTCCCAAAAGGATCAGTTCCATAATTCCGTCATTCCATTATGTTTTTTAGGATTAAACGAAGAGATGAAGCTTGGACTGAGCTGTGTTGATTCCAAAAAAACCCCAAACCCAAATCCAGTTTGGTTTTCCATCATTTTATTCCCCAAAAAAGAACAATTCCATAATTCCCTAATTCCACGATGCTGCTTTTTTAAGGATTAAGCGAGAAAACGGAATTTGGAA
>NW_026626939.1:0-1260 GCF_030028575.1 Malurus melanocephalus
GCTCCGCCCCCTTTTTAGCGCAGAATTTTCGTGGGAAAATCCGGGAGCTCCGTTCCCGTTTTATTCCCGCGATTTTGGGGGAAAAAAATTCCTTTTTATCCCCCTGATTTTGGGAAAAAAAAACCCTTTTTATTCCCGGGATTTTTCGGGAAAAATCCTCTTTTATTCCAAAGATTTTTCGGGAAAAATATTCCCTTTAATTCCCGCGATTTTTCGGGAAAAATCTGATTTTATTCCTGTGATTTTGGGGAAAAAATCCGTTTTTATTCCAAAGATTTTGGGGAAAAAAATTCCTTTAATTCCCGCGATTTTTCGGGAAAAATTCGTTTTTATTCCCGCGATTTTTGGGGAAAATTCCGGTTTTATTCCTGTGATTTTGAGGGAAAAATCCCCTTTTATTCCAAAGATTTTGGGGGAAAATCCGTTTTTTCCCCGCGATTTTTCGGGAAAAATTCGTTTCTATTCCTGCGATTTTTGGGGAAAAATCCCCTTTAATTCCCGCGATTTTTCGGGAAAAATCCATTTTTATCCCCGCGATTTTTAGGGGGAAAATCTGATTTTATTCCCGGGTTTTTTAGTGGGAAAATCCGTTTCTATTCCCGCGATTTTTCGGAAAAAAAATACCTTTTTTATTCCCGCGATTTTTCGGGAAAAATCCGTTTCTATTCCCGCGATTTTGGGGGGAAAAAACCCCTTTTTTATCCCCGCGATTTTTAGGGGAAAATTCGTTTTTATTCCTGCGATTTTTCGGGAAAAATCTCTTTTTATTCCTGTGATTTTGGGGGAAAAAATTCCCTTTTTATTCCAAAGATTTTCGGGAAAAATTGCTTTTATTTCCCGCGATTTTTCGGGAAAATCCGTTTTTATTCCCGCGATTTTTAGGGGAAAAACCGGTTTTATTCCTGCGATTTTGAGGGGAAAAAAATTCCTTTTTATTCCCTTGATTTTTCGGAAAAAATCCCTTTTTATTCCCGCGATTTTTCGGGAAAAATCCGGTTTTATCCCCTCGACTTTTAGGGGAAAAAAAAATCCTTTTTTATTCACCGGATTTTTTTGGGGAAAAAAATCTCTTTTTATTCCCGCGGTTTTAGGGAAAAAATTCTCTTTTTATTCCGCAATTTTTATAAAAAATAATAA
This sequence comes from Malurus melanocephalus, assembly GCF_030028575.1. Lineage (NCBI taxonomy): Eukaryota > Metazoa > Chordata > Aves > Passeriformes > Maluridae > Malurus > Malurus melanocephalus. The sequence goes on from NW_026626939.1 coordinate 1,138, forward strand.
TTAAAAAATTTATTAAAAACCCATTTTATACCCGCGATTTTTTCGGGAAAATTCCTTTGTATCCCAGAGCTTTTTTTTTTTTCGGGAAATTTGGGAGTTTCAGTCGCTTTTTTCCCCACAATT
>NW_026626939.1:2980-4922 GCF_030028575.1 Malurus melanocephalus
GAGGGACATTATGGGACAATTATGGATATTGGGACAATTTCTGAAAATTTTGGAAAAATCCAGAAAATTTTGGGCCATTTTGGGGATATTTTTGAGGTATTTTGGGACATTTTTGGTACAATTTTGGGGCCATTTGGGGCAGAAATCGGAGCTCCGCGGAGCAGCGGAAATTCCTCAGCTCCGTGCCCAGGAGGTGGATGGCGCTGCCCTTTGGGGACTCCTTTGGAAGGTCAGAGATATTTTGGAAAAATTTGGAAAATTTGGGAAAAATTCGGAAAATTTTGGGATATTTTTGGTACAATTTTGGGGCCATTTGGGACCATTTGGGGCAGAGGTCGGAGCTCCGCGGAGCAGCGGAAATTCCTCAGCTCCATGCCCAGGAGGTGGATAGCGCTGCCCTTTGGAGACTCCTTTGGCAGGTCAGGCACTTTTGGGATAAATTTGGGACATTTTGGGAAAAATTCGGAAAATTTGGGACATTTTGGGTCATTTTGGGACATTTTTGGGACACTTTTTGGGGCCATTTTGGAAAAATTTCGGACTATTTTGGACATTTTGGGACACCTTTGGGACAGGTGAGGGGCCATTTTGGGACAATTTCACAAGATTTTGGGAAAATTTTGGGATATTTTGGGGACATTTTGGGAAAATTTTGGGTCATTTTGGGCCATTTTGGGGTCATTTTTTGGGGCCATCTTGGAAAAATTTCGGACTATTTTGGACATTTTGGTCCATTTTTGGTACAATTTTGGGCCATTTTGGGGCCATTTTTGAAAATTTTGGGGTATTTTTTTTAAAATTTGGGACAATTTAGGAAAAATTTGGAAAGTTTCGGGCCATTTTGGGACATTTTTGGGGCCATTTGGGGCAGAGATCAGAGCTCCGCGGAGCAGCGGAAATTCCTCAGCTCCATGCCCAGGAGGTGGATGGCGCTGCCCTTCGGGGACAGCTTTGGAAGGTCAGAGATATTTTGGGGCATTTTCAGAAAATTTTGGGTCATTTTGGGTCATTTTGGGACATTTTTTGGGGAAATTTTTGGGACATTTTGGAAAAATTTTGCACTATTTTGGACATTTTGGGACACTTTGGGACACCTTTGGGACAGGTGAGGGACAGTTTGGGACATTTTGGGCCATTTTGGGACAATTTCAGAAAATTTTGGGCCATTTTGGGAAAATTTTGGAAAATTTTGGGCCATTTTAGACATTTTGGGACACCTTTGGGACAGGTGAGAGACACCTGGGGACACCTTTGGGATGAAAGGAATTCCCGTTTTAATGGAAAGAATTCCCATTTTTTCCCAAAATTCCCATTTTCTCCCCAGAGTTCCCATTTTTTTCCCCAAAATTCCCTCCAAAATTCCCATTTTTCCCCCCAAAATTCCATTTTTCCCTCCAAAATTCCCTTTTTCCCCCCCAAATTCCCATTTTCTCACCAAAATTCCCATTTTTTCTCCGAAATTCCTATTTTTTCCCCAAAATTCCCATTTTCTCCCCAAAATTCCCATTTTCTCCCCAAAATTCCCATTTTTTCCCTAAAATTACCTCAAAAATTCCCATTTTTTCCCCAAAATCCCATTTTTCCCCCCAAATTTCCCATTTTCCCCCAAAATTCCCATTTTTTCTCCAAAATTCCCCAAAAATTCTCCCCAAATTCCCATTTTTTCCCCAAATCCCCTTTTTCCCCAAAAATTCCCATTTTCTCCCCAAAATTCCCCCAAAAATTCCTATTTTTTCCCCAAATTTCCATTTTCCCCCATTTTTCCCTTCAAAATTCCCATTTTTTCCCTAATACTCCCTTTTTTTCCCCAAAATTCCCCCTAAAATTCCATTTTTCCCCCCAAAATTCCCATTTTTTACCCAAAATTCCCATTTTTCCCTCAAAATTCCCCCCAAATTCCCTTTTTTTCTTCAAAATTCCCCTAAAATTCCCCCAAATTCCC
>NW_026626940.1:0-1187 GCF_030028575.1 Malurus melanocephalus
CCGGGTCCCAGACACGCCGAGTGGAAACAGCGACGGCAGCGGCGACACTCCAGCAGGGGCTGGGGGAGGGGACACCCCAAAAACAGTCAGGGACAGCCCAAAATATCCCAAAAATATCCCAAAATATCCAGAAAAAAATCGGGAAATTCCAGGAAAAAAAGGGAACTCAGAAACCCCAAAAAACGGCCCCAAAATCCATCAGGGAACCCCCAAAATATCTCAAAAAAACCACAGAATATCCCAAAATCCATCCCAGAATATTCCAAATCCATCCCAGAATATCCCAAAAAAATTTGGGAAATTCCACAAAAAAATAGAAACTTTTACAAAAAAAGAAGGAATTCAGAGACTCCAAAAATGGCCCCAAAATCTGTCAGGGACACCCCAAAATATCCCAAAATCCATCCCAGAATATCCCAAAAATATCCCAAAAAATTGGGAATTTCACCAAAAAAAAGGGGAATTTGGAACGTTCAGGAAAACCCCAAAAATGGCCCCCAAAAACCATCCCAAAATCCCAAAATATCCCCCAAAATATTCTGAATCCATCCCAGAATATCCCAATTCCATCCCCGAATATTAAAAAAAAAATTGGGGAATTTAGCAAAAAAAAAAGGAATTCTGAGACCTCAAAAACGGCCCCAAAATCAGTCAGAGACACCCAAAATCCATCCCAGAATATCCCAAAATCTATGCCAGAATATCCCAAATAAAATTTGGGAAATTCCACAAAAAAAAAGAATTCAGAGATCCTAAAAAAGCCCCAAAACCCACCCCAAAATTGATCAGACACCCCAGAATATCCAAAATCCATCCCAGAATATCCCCCCCAAAAATGGGAACTTTTACAAACCAATAAGAAATTGAGAGACGCCAAAAAAGGCCCCAAAATCCATCAGGGACACCCCAAAATATCCCAAAATCCTTCCCAGAATATCCCAAATCCATCCCAAAATACCCCAAAAACATCCCAAATCCATCCCAGAATATCCCCCATAAAATTTGGGTGTATCTGAGGTGTCTCCAGGTGTGTTTTCGGTGTCCCCAGGTGTGATTTTTTTGACCCCAGGTGTGGTTTTTTTCCCTCTCAGGTGTATCCCAGGTGTATCCCAGGTGTATTTTAACCCTCTCAGGTGTATCCCAGGTGTATTTTAACTCTCTCAGGTGTGTCCCAGGTGTATTTTAAC
>NW_026626940.1:3895-5446 GCF_030028575.1 Malurus melanocephalus
TTTTTTTTTTATTGTTTTTGGATGCTTTGGGGTTTTTTTTGGAAATTTTTGGGAATTTTTTTGGAATTTTTAGGAGAATTTTTGGGAACCCCAAACCCAACCCCAGACACTCAAACCTTCAAAAATCCCTTAAAAATCCCTAAAAAATTGCGGGAATTTGCGATTTTCATGGGTTTTTTTTTTTTAAATTTTGTGGATTTGGGAATTTTGGGGATTTTTTGGGAATTTTGGGATTTTTGGGGGAATTTTGAAGATTTTTGGGGACCTCAAAACCAACCTCAGACACCCTAAAAACTTCAAAAATTAAAAAAAATCCCTAAAAGATCGTGGGATTTTGGGATTTTCGCGCGGTTTTTTCTGGAATTTTAGGGATTTTTGGGTTTTTTGGAATTTTTGGGAATTTTTGGGAATTTTTGGGGTTTTTGGGTACCTGGTGGAGGCCTTTGCTGGCGCAGAGCAGACACACGAGGGGGGCGGTGACGGGAACCGAGGAGAGGATGCTGAGCCCCCCCATCAGCCAAACGTTATCCAGGGCCGAGTCCTCCTGGAAAAAAAAATGGAATTTGGGGTGAAAAACTCAAAATTTGGGAAAAAATAAAAAAAAATTTGGGGTGAAAACCAGAAAAAACTAAAAAAAAAGACAAAAAACCACAAAAAAACCACTAAAATTTAGGGTAAAAACACCCAAAAATCCCACCCAGAAACCCCAAATCAGCCAAACGTTGTCCAGGGCTGAGTCCTCCTGGAAAAAATGAAATTTGGGGTGAAAAAATCTAAATTTGGGAAAAAATAAAAAAAATTTGGGCTCAGGACCACAAAAAACCCGAAAAAAATCCCAAAATTTGGGTGAAATCACAAAAAAATCCCACCCAGAAACCCCAAAATAAACCAAATATTTTCCAGGGATAAATTCTTCAGAAAAAAAAATTAAATTTGGGGTGAAAAACTCAAAATTTGGGAAAAAAATTAAAATAATTTGGGATAAAACCCATAAAAAATGAAAAAAATACAAAGAAAACAAAAAAATTTGGGTTAAAATCACCCAAAAATCCCACCCAGAAATCCCAAAATCAACCAAATGTTGTCCAGGGCTGAGTGATCCTGGAAAAAAGGGAAATTTGGGGTGAAAAACTCAAAATTTGGGAAAAAATAAAAAAAAATTGGGGTCAGGACCACAAAAAAGCCTAAAAAATCCCAAATTTTGGGTGAAATGGGAAAAAAATTCAACCCAAAATAACCAAAATCAGCCAAACGTTGCCCATGGCTGAGTCCTCCTTGAAAAAAAGGAAATTTGGGGTGAAAAACTCAGAATTTGGTAAAAAAATTTAAAAAATTTGAGATAAAAACCATAAAAAAATGAAAAAAACACAAAAACAAAACAAAAATTTGGGATAAAAACCCAAAAAAAAAGAAAAAACCCCAAAATTTGAGGGGAAAACCCCAAAATTTGGGGAAAAAAACCAAAAAAATGAAAAAAAAAAAATTGAGGGGAAAACCCCAAAATTTGGGAAAAAAACCCCAAAATTTGGGATGAAAAACCCCAAAAATGGG
>NW_026626941.1:0-2241 GCF_030028575.1 Malurus melanocephalus
CCCCTTCCCCTCCAGACCCCAATAAAGCCGTTCCCGCAGCAGCCGCAGTTTCTCGAGTCTCATTCCCGGTTCATCCCGGGCCAAACGAGCCCGGTTTGCCCGGGGCTGGGCAATCCCGGGACAGGCACGGTTCCGTCAGGGTTCTGGGAGAAATTCCCTTGGCTTCTTCTTTAGTGGTGGATTTTATCCCTATTTTTCCTCTCTTTTATCCCTATTTTCCTCTATTTTATCTCTATACAGCAAAAAATGATGGGAAAAAAGCAGGAAAATCACTTCAAGTGCCTTTTCCAATGGAAAAGTCCCACTTTTAGTCAAAATACAGCAAAAAAAAGATGGAAAAAATGTTGGAAAATGATTGTTTTGTAAAGCACAAAATACTGAAAAGGGTCAAAAACCTTGAAAAAAGAGGGTTTGGGGTTTCCTAAAAAAATAAATACAAAACTTTTAGCTGCTGGAAGAAGAATTTTATTTGAAATTTTGATTTTCATCAGTGCACAAAGAGATGATTTTTTGAGAATCCGCTCAGAAATTGGGAATTTAGGGAACAGATAAAGCTCCGGGAGTCCCAAATTCCCAGGATAGAAAAAGGATAAAAAATGGGATAAATCCCGAATTCCCAAGATCACAGCCAGATGTCGGAGGTGCAGTTCCCCATTCCCAAATTCCCAATCCCAATCCCAAATTCCCAATCCCAAATTCCCCAATCACAGCCAGATGTCGGAGGTGCATTCCCCATTCCCCAATCCCAATCCCAAATTCCCAATCCCAAATCCCAAATCACAGCCAGATGTCGGAGGTGCAGTCGCCCATTCCCCATTCCCAAATCCCCCAATCCCAAATTCCCAATCCCAAATCCCAAATTTCCAATCACACCCAGATGTCGGAGATGCAGTTCCCCATTCCCCCAATCCCAAATTCCCAATCCCAAATTCCCAATCCCAAATCACAGCCAGATGTCGGAGGTGCAGTCGTCCATTCCCAAATTCCCAATCCCAAATTCCCAATCCCAATCACACCCAGATGTCAGAGGTGCATTCCCCAATCCCAAATTCCCAATCCCAAATCCCAATCACAGCCAGATGTCGGAGGTGGAATCCCCATTCCCCAATCCCAAATTCCCAATCCCAAATTCCCAATCCCAAATTCCCAAATCACAGCCAGATGTCGGAGGTGCAGTCCCCCATTCCCAAATTCCCAAATCCCAAATTCCCAATCCCAAATTCCCAAATTCCCAAATCACAGCCAGATGTCGGAGGTGCAGTCGCCCCCCGGGTACCGCATCTCGTGGGCCAGGCAGGGTCCCAGGGGCTCCTTCCCAAAATCCACCAGGAATTTGGGATTCACGGCCAATCCCCCCCTGGCCGTGTCCACGTCGAGCTGGAGCAGCACCGAGCCCTCCCTGGAAATGGGACGGGAAAAAGGGTCAGGAAAAGGGGTTGGGATTGGGAAAAAGGGTCAGGAAAAGGGGTTGGGAAAATGGAGTGGGATTGGGAAAAGGGTCGGGAAAAAGGGTCGGGAAAAGGGTCAGGAAATGGGGTTGGAGGTGGGGAAAAGGGTTGGGAAAAGGGATTGGAAAAAGGGGATGGGATTGGGAAAAGGGGTTCAGAAAAGGGGTTGGGTTAGGAAAAGGGTTTGGGATTGGGAAAAGGGTTTGGGAAAAGGGTTTGGGAAAAGGGATTGAGATTGGGAAAAGGGTTTGGGAAAAGGTTTGGGGCTGGGAAAAGGGTTTGGGGAAAGGGATTGGGATTGGGAAAAGGGTTTGGGAAAAGGGATTGGGGTTGGGAAAAGGGTTTGGGAAAAGGGATTGGGATTGGGAAAAAGGGTTTGGGAAAAGGGATTGGGGTTGGGAAAAGGTTTGGGAAAAGAGTTTGGGATTGGGAAAAAGGAATGGGAAAAGGGATTGGGATTGGGAAAGGGTTTGGGATTGGGAAAGGGTTTGGGAAAAGGGTTTGGGATTGGGAAAAGGGTTTGGGAAAAGGGATTGGGATTGGGAAAAGGGTTTGGGAAAAGGGCTTGGGGCTGGGAAAGGGTTTGGGAAAAGGGATTGGGGTTGGGAAAAAGGGTTTGGGAAAAGGGATTGGGGTTGGGAAAAGGGTTTGGGAAAAGGGATTTGGACTGGGAAAGGGCTTGGGAAAGGAGATTTGGATTGGGAAAAGGGTTTGGGAAAAGGGATTGGGGTCGGGAAAAGGGTTTGGGAAAAGGGATTGGGGTCGGGAAAAGGGTTTGGGAAAAGGGATTGGG
>NW_026626941.1:2924-5245 GCF_030028575.1 Malurus melanocephalus
TTTTTTATAGGATTGTGGAATTATTAAGGTTGGGAAAACCCCGGAAAATCATTAAATCCAAGCGTTTTCCCAATTTTTGGCAGGAATTGTCAATCCTGGTTCTTTCTGTCCAGTCCCCACCAAACCAAATTCCTGGGAAGGAAATTCAGGATGAAAAATTTGGAATTTTTGGGGATTTTTTTTTTTTTACAGGATTGTGGAATTATTCAGGTTGAAAAAAACCTGGGAAATCATCAAATCCAGAGATTTTTCCCCAAGAATTCCAGCATTTCCTTGTCCTGGGAGACTCTGAGGGATTTTTTTCCCCCATCCCAAAATTTTGGGAAATCTTGGAAAAAATCCATGGAATGAAACCATCAATTAATGATTGAGATCCAGGCAGTTTTTCCCAACTTTAGCAATTCCATGATGTCCTTCTGAGGGAATATTTGGGATTTTTGGGATAAAATCCAGGTGGGAACAAGCTCGGGTGGGGTTTTTGAGGTCAGAAATTTCCGGAATGGGGGAAAATTCGGGAAGAAAATTTGGGAAAAGTCACCTGGACCACGCAAGGCTCCGGCTGATCCCGCAATTCCCGATCTTCCAGCACCGTCACGGGTCCCCCTTTGCAGATGCTGCCTCCCAAAAAAACCTGGAAAAGGGAAAATGATGGAATTCCAAAGGAAAAAACGCAATTAATCCAAATTAAATCGGATTTTTTCCATTAAAAAAGTGTGGAATGAGGTCAGAGCTGAATTTTGGGGGTTTTTTTGGGAATGTTTTCCCCATTTTGGAAAAAAATGGGGAGCAGGAAAATGACAAAATTCCATAGAAAACCACAATTAATCCAAATTAAATCCGATTTTTTCCATTAAAAAAAGGAAGGAATGAGGTCAGAGCTGAATTTTGGGATTTTTTTTTGGGAAAGTTTTCCCAGTTTTGGTGAAAATCTGGAAGCATGAAAACAAAATTCCGAAGGAAAATCACAATTAATCCAAATTAAATCGGATTTTTTCCATTAAAAAAGTGTGGAATGAGGTCAGAGCTGAATTTTGGGATTTTTTTTGGGAAAGTTTTCCTGGTTCTGGAGATGCTGTCTCCCAAAAAAACCTGGAAAAGGGAAAATGATGGAATTCCAAAGGTAAAAGTGCAATTAATCCAAATTAAATCAGACTTTTTCCATTTAAAAAGGAGGGAATGAGGTCAGAACCAGATTTTGGGTTTTTTTTTGGGAATGTTTTCCCATTTTTCCTCACCTGCCCCACCAGTTTGGGGTTTTTGGGGTCGGAGATGTCGTACTGCCGCACGTCCCCGTGGATCCAATTGCTGAAATACAGGAATCTGTCGTCCAGGGAGATCAGGATGTCTGTGATGAGCCCTTCCAGGAGGAAAAAATTCCAAAGGAAAAAAAAAAATCAGGGAATTCCTCAAAATCCGGGATTTCTCAAAATTCCCGCCCAAATTTTGGCGCCAAAATTCGGAAGCGCCAAAAAATGGGGTGGGAAAAATGGGATGAGGAGAATTCCAAGGTTTTTTCAGCATTCCCAGATAATTCCTGAGCAAATTCAGACCCAAATTCCAGGGGTTTTTATGGAGAATTAACGTTGGGATCATTCCAAGTTTTTTTAGCATTCCCAGATAATTCCTGAGCAAATTCAGGCCCAAATTCCAAGGATTTTTAATGGAAAAAAGGAGCATGGAGCCAGTTCAGACCCAAATTCCAAGGAATTTTATGGAAAAAAAAGAGCACGGAGCCAGTTCAGACCCAAATTCCAATGATTTTTATGGGAAAAAAAAAAAAGCAGGGAACAAATTGAGACCCAAATTCCAAGGATTTTCCTGGAAAATCCTACCTTGAGCAGAGGAACCTTCGCTCATCCCGGAATCGCCGCTCGAAGAACCCAAAAATTTGGGAATTTTTTTTGCCATTTAAGGATGAATTTCGGCCAAAACCGGCTCCGGATCATGGAGAAAATTCCCGATTTTTCCCAATTTTCCCAAATTTTTCCCAGTTTTTCCCACTGACCTGGCATATCTGGGAGGAGCCATCCTTGGACTTTCTTGGAGGGAACTTCAATCACCTTCTCTGCTGCCCATTTGCCTTCCTGCAAGAAGAAATTTTGGGAATTATCCTCCCAAAATTCCCAAAAATCCTCCCAAAATTCCCAATTTTATGGAGGGATCCACGAGGATTTTCCCAAGTGCAGCTCCCAGTCCTGGATTTGGGATAAGGAGGAGAAAATCCAACAAATCCAAGGAATTCCTTCGCCTTCTTTAAGGATTTTTAGGATTTTTTTTTCCATCCCAAAGAATTCCAGGATTCCCAGTCCTGGTTTAATGGG
>NW_026626942.1:0-1127 GCF_030028575.1 Malurus melanocephalus
TTGGGATTGGGATTGGGATTGGGATTGGGATGGGATGAGCTGTTCCCACCCCAAATCCTGATTTATCCTGTGGTTTGTGGTCCTGGGTTTTTCCTGGTTGCGTTTCCAGTTTAATCCCAATTTGATAGGGATTTTTCCCAGCATTCCCATCCAAATCCAACTGAGCATTTCCATCCAAATCCCAAAATCCCACTCACCATTCCCATCCAAATCCCAAAATCCCACTCACTATCCCCATCCCAACATTCCCACCCCAACATTCCCATCCCAGTATTCCCATCCCATTAATTGACTTTTGGGCTTTTCCAGAACCTTTCCCAGCATTCCCATCCCAACATTCCCCTCCCAATATTCCCATCCCATTATTTGGCTTGTTTATGCTTTCCCAGAACCTTTCCCGATATTCCCACCCCAACATTCCTATCCCAACATTCCCATCCCAACTTTCCCATCCTAACATTCCCATCCCATTAATTGACTTTTGGGCTTTTCCAGAATCCTTCCCAGCATTCCCATCCCAATATTCCCATCCCAATATTTCCATCCCGATATTCCCATCCCAATTTTCTCATCCCAACATTCCCATCCTAATATTTCTATCCCATTAATTGGCTTTTTTATGCTTTTCCAGAACCTTTCCCAACATTCCCATCCCAACATTCCCACCCCAATATTCCCATCCCAATATTCCCACCGCATTATTTGGCTTTTTTATGCTTTCCCAGAAACTTTCCCAGCATTCCCACCCCAATATTCCAATCCAAATATTCCCATCCCAATATTTCCAATCCCATTATTTGGCTTTTGGGCTTTTCCAGAACCTTTCCCACCATTCCCACCCTCCCTCATCCTCCCCTCACCCCATTCCCCCTCCATCCCTCCCCAGCATGAAAAACCAGGAATTCTCCCCCCGCAGCTCCCGGATTCCCCATCCCTGCGCGGATATTTGGGGAGGAAAGGTCGGATCCCGGGATCGGACGCTGCCCCCGATCCCCCCTGGAGCCGTTTCTGCGATTTCCGCGAGATCACGCACGTGGTGCTGCGGCAGCGGCGGCTCAGCGTGCACCGCCACGACAACCAGAGCCTGGTCAGCACGGATTTCTTGGGATTTCCAAGGGTTTTTTGGG
>NW_026626942.1:4437-5734 GCF_030028575.1 Malurus melanocephalus
CCTTTCCCATCCTTTCCCATCCCTTTCCCATCCTTTCCCATCCTCTCCCATCCTCTCCCATCCCCTCTCCCTTTTCCAGGGAGGAGTTTGTTTTCTCCAAGCTGCGCCGGGAGGAGCCGGAGGACGGGCTCTACGTTCTGCGCTGGAGCGTTCTGGATTTCAACCGCCTCATCCTGTCGGTGGCCAAGAGGAGCCCGGAGCAGGTGGGGACGCGGTTCCTGTTCCCATTCCCATCCCGTTCCCATTCCTGTTCCTGTTCCCATTCCCAATCCCATTCCATTCCGGTTCCTGTTCCCGTTCCTGTTCCCATTCCTGGTGGGGATGCTGTTCCCATTCCCATTCCCATTCCCCCATTCCCATTCCCATTCCCATTCCCATTCCCATTCCCCCATTCCCATTCCCATTCCCATTTCATTCCAATTCCCGTTCCCGTTCCCGTTCCCGTTCCCATTCCTGGTGGGGACAATGCTCTTGTTCCCATTCCCATTCCCATTCCCATTCCCATTCCCATTCCCATTGCCCTTCCCGTTCCTGTTCCTATCCCATTCCCCCATTCCCCCATTCCCCCATTCCCATTCCCATTGCCATTCCCATTCCATTCCATTCCCATTCCCGTTCCCGTTCCCGTTCCCGTTCCTGTTCCCATTCCTGGTGGGGACACCGTTCCTGTTCCTGTTCCCATTTCCGTTCTCCTTCCCATTCCCATTCCTGTTCCCATTCCCGTTCCTGTTCTCATTCCCATTCCCATTTCCCATTCCTGGAGATGCCGTTCCCATTCCCATTTCCATTCCCATTCCCATTTCCATTCCCATTCCCATTCCTGTCCCCTTTCCCATTATCACCGGTCCCTCCCTGTCCCCATTCCCGTTCCCATTCCCATTCCTGTTCCCATTCCCATTCCATTCCCGTTCCCATTCCCCCATTCCCATTCCTGTTCCCATTCCATTCCATTCCATTCCATTCCGTTCCCATTCCTGTTCCTGGTGGGGATGCCGTTCCCATTTCCTATTCCTGGAGATGCCGTTCCCATTCCCATTCCCATTTCCATTCCCATTCCCATTCCCATTCCCGTTCTCATTCCCGTTATCACTGGTCCTCCCCGTTCCCGTTCCCATTATCACTGACTCCTCCCCATCTCTCCCATCCTTTTCCAGGCCCCCGGTGCTCCCGCATCTCTCACATTCCGGCAGTTCCGGATCCAGAGCGAAGGCGATTCCTTCACCCTGGAGGGTTGGGATCGTTCGTTCCCCTCGCTGCGGGAGCTGCTGCAGGCGCTGCACGGCTGCACCCTGCGCTC
>NW_026626943.1:0-3554 GCF_030028575.1 Malurus melanocephalus
CGGGAATTCCGGGATATCATTCATGGAGATGAAAGTGCCGGGAACACGGGAATTCCCAGGACAAATGGGATGAAAGTGCTGGGAATACAGGGATGAAAGGGCTAGGAAGACAGGAATTTTTGGGATGAAAGTGCCGGGAACATGGGAATTCCCGGGATGAAAGTGCTGGGACCACGGGAATTCCTGGGAATTCCCGGGATATCACTCATGGGGATGAAAGTGCCAGGAACACGGGAATTCCCAGGAAAAACAGGATGAAAGTGCTGGGAATACGGGGATGAAAGGGCCAGGAACACAGGAATTTTTGGGATGAAAGTGCCGGGAACATGGGAATTCCCGGGCTCAAAGTGCGGGAAACACGGGAATTCCCAGGATGAAAGTGCCGGGAACACGGGAATTCCCGGGAATCCTCGGGGATATCACTCATGGGGATGAAAGTGCAGGGAATACCGGAATTCCCGGGATGAAAGAGGATGAAAACTGCCAGAAAAGTGCTGGGAATGCAGGAATTCCTGGGAAATGGCTCACAGGGATGAAAGTGCCGGGACCACGGGAATTCCCGGGATGAAAGTGCGGGGAAACATGGGAATTCCTGGGAATTCCGGGATATTGCTCATGGGGATGAAAGTGCCGGGAACATGGGAATTCCCAGGAATTCCAGGATATCATTCCCGGGGATGAAAGTGTAGGGAATCTGGAAATTCTCAGGAATTCCAGGAAATCGCTCAAGGGAATGAAAGTGCGAGGAACACGGGAATTCTCGGGAATGTGAAGATGAGAGTGGCAGGAACACTGGAATTCCCGGGAATCCCTGGATATCGCTCAGTACCCAGAACACAGGAATTCCCGGTAATCCCCGGTGGTTTCTCTCTCACCCTCCACAGCCCGGGTCAGCAGCAGCTCCATGCTCTCCCGGGGCCGGTGTTTGCCGTCCTGCAGCAGTCGGTACACGCGGTGCCGCCGCGGGTGCAGCCGGGGAGAGGCCCCGGCCCGGGCCAGCGGCACCGGCCAGCAGCGCTCCACGATCACCGTGCCCTGGAAACGGGGTTAGAGAGCCCGGTAAGAACGGGAGCACCGGGGGAACCGGCCAGCAGCGCTCCACGATCACCGTGCCCTGGAAACGGGGAGAAACGGGGTTAGAGGAGCCCGGTAAGAACGGGAGCACCGGGCAGCAGCGCTCCACCACCACCGTGCCCTGGAAATGGGGTTAGAGGGGCCCGGTAAGAACGGGGGGAACCAGGCAGCAGTGCTCCACCACCACCGTGCCCTGGAAACGGGGAGAAACGGGGTTAGAGGGGCCCGGTAAGAACGGGGGCACCGGGAGAAACCGGGCATTCAGCACTCCACAATCACCGTGCCCTGCCCGGGGAAACGGGGTCAGAGGGGCCCGGTAAGAACGGGGGCACCGGGCAGCAGCGCTCCACCACCACCGTGCCCTGGAAATGGGGTTAGAGGGGCCCGGTAAGAACGGGGGCACCAGGAGAAACCGGGCATTCAGCACTCCACAATCACCATGCCCTGCCCGGGGAAACGGGGTTAGAGGGGCCTGGTAAGAACGGGGGGAACCGGGGGGAAACCGGGGGGAACCGGGCAGCAGCGCTCCACCACCACCGTGCCCTGCTCAGGGGGAAAATGGGGTCAGAGAGCCCGGTAAGAACGGGGGAACCGGGTGAGCACCGGGGGGCACTCAGAGCTCCACCACCACCGTGCCCTGCGGGGAAACAGGGTTAGAGGGGCCCGGTAAGAACGGGGGAACCGGGCAGCAGCGCTCCACCACCACCGTGCCCTGGAAATGGGGTTAGAGGGGCCCGGTAAGAACGGGGGGAACCAGGCAGCAGTGCTCCACCACCACCGTGCCCTGGAAACGGGGAGAAACAGCGTTAGAGGGGCCCGGTAAGAACGGGGGAACCGGGCAGCAGCGCTCCACCACCACCGTGCCCTGGAAATGGGGTTAGAGGGGCCCGGTGGGAACGGGGGAACCGGGCAGCAGCGCTCCACCACCACCGTGCCCTGCCCAGGGGGAAAACGGGGTTAGAGGGGCCCGGTAAGAACGGGGGCACTGGGAGAAACCGGGCATTCAGCGCTCCACAATCACCGTGCCCTGCCCGGGGAAACGGGGTCAGAGGGGCCCGGTAAGAACGGGGGAACCGGGCAGCAGCGCTCCACGATCACCGTGCCCTGGAAACGGGGGAAACGGGGTTAGAGGAGCCGGTAAGAACGGGGGAAACCGGGGGAGCACCGGGGGAGCACCGGGCAGCAGCGCTCCACCACCACTGTGCCCTGCCCGGGGGAAACGGGGTTAGAGGGGCCCGGTAAGAACGGGGGAACCGGGGGGACACCCAGCGCTCCACCACCACCGTGCCCTGGAAACGGGGGGAAACGGGGTTAGAGGGGCCAGTAAGAACGGGGGAACCGGGGGAAAACCGGGGGAGAACCGGGGGGGGAAAAGGGCCAGCAGCGCTCCACCACCACCGTGCCCTGCGGGGAAACAGGGTTAGAGGGGCCCGGTAAGAACGGGGGAACCAGGAGAAACCGGGCATTCAGCACTCCACAATCACCATGCCCTGCCCGGGGAAACGGGGTCCGAGGGGCCCGGTGGGAACGGGGGAACCGGGGTGGCACTGGGGGAGCACCGGGCATTCAGAGCTCCACCACCACCATGCCCTGCCCGGGGGGGAAATGGGGTTAGAGGGGCCCAGTAAGAACGGGGGAACCGGGGGAACCGGGCAGCAGCCCTCCACCACCACTGTGCCCTGCCCGGGGGAAACGGGGTTAGAGGGGCCCGGTAAGAACGGGAGAACCGGGGGGAACCGGGCATTCAGCGCTCCACAATCACCGTGCCCTGCGAGGAAACGGGGTTAGAGGGGCCCGGTGTGAACGGGGGAACCGGGGAGCAGCGCTCCACAACCACCGTGCCCTGGAAATGGGGGAAACGGGGTTAGAGGGGCCCGGTAAGAACGGGGGAACCGGGCAGCAGCGCTCCACCACCACCGTGCCCTGGAAACGGGGAGAAACGGGGTTAGAGGGGCCCGGTAAGAACGGGGGAACCAGGGGGAACCGGCCAGCAGCGCTCCACCATCACCGTGCCCTGCCCGGGGAAACGGGGTCAGAGGAGCCCGGTAAGAACGGGAACACCGGCCAGCAGCGCTCCACCACCACCGTGCCCTGGAAATGGGGAGAAACGGGGTTAGAGGGGCCCGGTAAGAACGGGGGCACTGGGAGAAACCGGGCATTCAGCGCTCCACGATCACCATGCCCTGGAAACGGGGGGAAACAGAGTCAGAGGGGCCCGGTAAGAACGGGAGAACCGGGGGGAACCGGGCAGCAGCGCTCCACCACCACCGTGCCCTGCCGGGGGGGAAATGGGGTCAGAGAGCCCGGTAAGAACGGGGGAACCGGGTGAGCACCGGGGGGCACTCAGAGCTCCACCACCACCGTGCCCTGAGGGGAACAGGGGTCAGAGGGGCCCGGTAAGAACGGGGGAACCGGGCAGCAGCGCTCCACCACCACTGTGCCCTGCCCGGGGGAAACGGGGTTAGAGAGCCCGGTAAGAA
>NW_026626944.1:0-2246 GCF_030028575.1 Malurus melanocephalus
ACAGATGGGCTCCTCGGAGCTGCTCTCCCTGGCCTGGTGGCTGCTGCTGCTGCCCATCTGCTCCCTTTGTCCTGCCCGAGGGACGCCAGGAACCAGCCCAGCCTGACCTTCAGGCTGGATTTGGGATTCTGGACCCAATTCCCCAAATCCAGTGTGGGATTTTCCCCTCCTGGAGGTGATCCCAAAACATCCCATCCCCTCCTACAGCTGCTCATCTGCTCCCTATTGTCCTTCCTGGAATTGCACTTCCCAAGGGATGCCAAAACCCAGCCCAGCCTGACCTTCAAGCTGGGTTCTGGGTTTGGGATCCTGGAACTAGGATTCTGGACTCAATTCCCCAAATCAGGGGTGAGATTTGCCCTCACCTTGAGGTGTTTCTGAGCCACCCCAGCCCCTCGTGCTGCTGCTTCCCTTTTTCCTGCTTGGAGCTGCCCTTCTCGAGGGATGCCAGGAACCAGCCCAGCCTGACCTTCCCACCTGGATTTGAGCTTCTGGACCCAATTTCCTAAATCCAGTGTGGGATTTGTCCCTCCTGGAGGTGATTCTGAGTCACCCCAGCCCCTCATGCTGCTGCTCATCTGCTCCTCTTTGTCCTTCCTGGAATTGCACTTCCCAAGGGGATTAGCAAAAAACTAATGCACCCTGAACTTCAAGCTGGATTCTGGGTTTTAGATTCTGGATTTTGAATTCTGGACTCAATTCCCCAAATCTGGGGTGGGATTTGCCCCTCCTGGAGGTGATCCCAAAGCACCCCATCCCCTCCTACAGCTGCCCCTCTGCTCCCCTTTGTCCTGCCCAGAACTGCAATCCATCCCACCCTGGCCCTTCCAAAATCCTGGATTTGGGATTCTGGGCTGAATTCCCCAAATCCAGCCTGGGATTTGCCCTTCCTGGAGGTTTTTCTGAGCCGCCCCATCTCCTTGTGCTGCTGCTCCCCTTTGTCCTGCCCGGAACTACCCTTCCTGAGGGACGCCAGGAACAAGCCCAGCCTGATCTTCCTGCCTGGATTTGGGATTCCGGACCCAATTCCCCAAATCCAGGGTGGGATTTGCCCCTCCTGGAGGTGATCCCAAGCCACCCCATCCTCATGTACTGCTGCTCATCTGCTCCCCATTGTCCTTCTTGGAACTGCACTTCCCAAATGGATGCCAAAACCCAGCCTAGCCTGACCTTCAGGCTGGATTTTAGATCCTGGATTTTAGATTCTGGAACCAATTCCCCAAATCAGGGGTGAGATTTGCCCTCACCCTGAGGTGTTTCTGAGCCACNGGGCTCCTCGGAGCTGCTCTCCCTGGCCTGGTGGCTGCTGCTGCTGCCCATCTGCTCCCTTTGTCCTGCCCGAGGGACGCCAGGAACCAGCCCAGCCTGACCTTCCCACCCGGATTTGGGATTCCGGACCCAATTCCCCAAATCCAGGGTGGGATTTGCCCCTCCTGGAGGTGATCCCAAGCCACCCCATCCTCATGTACTGCTGCTCATTTGCTCCTCTTTGTCATTCTTGGAACTGCACTTCCCAAGGGATGCCAAAACCCAGCCCAGCCTGACCTTCAGGCTGGATTCTGGGTTTGGGATTTTGGACTCAATCCCCCAAATCCAGTGTGTGGTTTGCCCCTCCTGGAAGCGATCCCAAAACATCCCATCCCCATGTACTGCTGCTCATCTGCTCCCCATTGTCCTCCCCGGAACTGTGCTCCAGCCCACCCTACTCCTTCCAAAATCCTGGATTTGGGATTCTGAACCCAATTCCCCAAATCCAGTGTGGAGTTTGCCCCTCCTGGAGGTGATTTCAAAACATCCCATCCCCTTGTGCTGCTGCTCATTTGCTCCTCTTTGTCCTTCCTGGAACTGCACTTCCCAAGGGATGCCAAAACCCAACCCAGCCTGACCTTCAGGCTGGATTCTGGGTTTGGGATCCTGGAACTGGGATTCTGGACTCAATTCCCCAAATCTGGGATGAGATTTTCCCTCACCTTGAGGTGTTTCTGAGCCACCTTAGCCCCTGGTGCTGCTGCTCCCCTTTTTCATGCCCAGAATTGCACTCCTTAAGGGATGCTGATAAGGTAAATGTGACAAGGACTAAGTTCATGGAGAACTTGTYACTGGACAGGAGATAAACGGGATGAGATCAGGTGCTGGTGGAGAATTTTCATTGGACTGGAGTTGAATGTGATAAGATCAGTTGGTGATAACTTTTCATAGGACAGGGATGAGATTGAAGTTCATGGAGAACTTCTCACTGGACAGGC
>NW_026626944.1:4031-5819 GCF_030028575.1 Malurus melanocephalus
CGCTAAATTCAAACAAACCTTCTATTTTGACAAAATCCTTTATTTATTTTTGGTTCCTGCCAAGTTGGGAACGTGGTGGGAGAATCTTGGATGAAATTCCAGGTTCACAAAGCCAGGCCGGGTGCCAGGAGRGTTTTGGTGCCCGTGTTCCTCACGATGTTGGGTTTGTGTTTTTAGGGTCATTTTTTGGGGAGTTTTTGGAGTCCTTAGCGCTGGGAGGTTCCTTCCAGCCCCATTTCTGTGTTCCCTGCACATGGAATTTCCACGGGGCTGTGGAATGAGCTTGGAATAAATCACAGCATCATCCCCCGGGGTCCTGTTCATGGTGGGATTTTGGGAAAAATCCGGATGCTCGGAGGAGGGAATTTTTAAAAAAAAATTTTTCAACGAAGATTTTTCTAGAGGTCTGTAATCCCGAAACTGGGAATTAGGGCTGTCCAGCAGAATCTTGGAATATCTGCGAGTAATCACTGGAAAACCCTTCCAAAAATCAATTTTTGGTCATTTTTTAGGCTGTTCTCACAATTCCTCACTCCATTTCTAACTCAGGTGCTGCTGGTGTTATTTCTCCATCAGGAATTAGGGCTGCCCAGTAGAATCTTGGAATACCTGGAAGCAAACAGTGCCTTTTAAATCAAAAATCCTTTGGAAAGTCTATTTTTTGGTCATTTTTTATGGGCTGGAAAAATGATTTGAAAATGGATTTCTCTGAATTTCTCACTCCATGTCTGACTCAGGTGCTGCTGGTGTTATTTTTCCTTTGGGAWTTTGGGGTGCCCAGCAGAATCTTGGAATATCTGGAAGCAAACAACTCCTATAAAACCAAAAACCCTTTGAAAAATCCATTTTTTGGTCATTTTTTTGGCTGCTCTCAGGATTCCTCACTCCATTTCTAACTCAGGTGCTGCTGCTGTTATTTCTCCATCAGGAATTTGGGGTGCCCAGCAGAATCTGGGAATACCTGGAAGCAAGCAGCTCCTTTAAAACTGAAAACCCTTTGAAATGTCCATTTTTTCATTTTTCCAGGCTGGAAAAATGATTTTTAAATTGACTTCTCTGAAGTTCTCACTCCATGTCTGACCCAGGTGCTGCTGTTACTATTTCTCCATCAGGAATTTGGGCTGTTCACAGAATCTGGGAATACCTGGATGCAAACAGCTCCTATAAACCTGAAAACCCTTTAAAAATCCATTATTTGGTCATTTTTGTGGCTGCTCTCATGATTCCTCACTCCATTTCTAACTCAGGTGCTGCTGCTGTTACTTTTCCATCAGAAATTAGGGCTCTCCATCAGAATCTTGGAATATCTGGGATCAAACAGATCCTTTAAAACTGAAAATGCTTTGAAATGTCCATTTTTTTTGTTTTTTGTGGCTGAAAAAATGACAAAAAAAAAGGATTTATGTGGATTTCTCCTCCATGTCTGCCCCAGGTGCTGCTGGTTGTTATTTTTCCATCAGGAATCGCTGCCCTGGAGCCTCAGGCAGGAGTCCAAGGCGGGAATTTGGGATGCTCAGGTTTTCCCGTGGTCGTCTCACGCTCCCGGCGTGGCCCTGGCGTCCATCTGCCGGGCCCAGCTGCTCCACCGAGCTCAGGGTGGGAAAAAAAAAAAAATCCTTTTGGACACAGATCCACCACGGAATTCACTCAGAAAATCACCTCCTCTCCAGTTTTATGGAAAAAAAATATATACAAATTTTGCTCTTTGTTTTACTATTTGTTATTGCTGTACTCTTATTTTATGAGACTAAAAGCAGGGATGAAATTCACAGGATCTGCTGGGGGTTG
>NW_026626945.1:0-1273 GCF_030028575.1 Malurus melanocephalus
GGAGGGGTTCCCAGTATCCATGGAGGGGTTCCCAGTATCCACGGAGGGGTTCCCAGCATCCAGGGAGGGGTTCCCAGCATTCAGGGAGGGGTTCCCAGTATCCAGGGAGGGGTTCCCAGCATCCAGGGAGGGGTTCCCAGTATCCAGGGAGGGCTGCAGGGGGTGAAGAGTCGCTCCCTCCTGTGCAGCACCTGCAGCTCTGTCCTGTCCCCTTCCACCCCATCCTTTCCATCATGGAAAGCTGCAGCTTTTTGCAGCGTCATTGCCTGCATTCCCATCTCTACCCCACGAAGGGATTTTCCTGTATTTTCCTTTCTTCTAAAGGGCTGAAAATTCCTTGGGTGGCAAAGGCAYTGCAAGCCCTTGGGTTGGAGCAGAGTGGACTTTGGTACAGCAAGAAGTGTTGGAAATCTGGACAGAATGTGCCCAAATCCATCAGGATCTTTACTGRCCACTTTAATTTTATGGGTRAATGTATTTGTRTTTTAACACATATAAATATATTTTWAAAATATTCAGSCCTAGCCRTGCAGAGGGGCTCAGAGAGGAGGGATGGTGCCAAAGGGCTGAGAGGTGTTTGACATCCCTGAAGGGTCTGTGGTGTGTACAGAGCACAGAGCAACCCAGGCCTGCCATGGATTCCTCTCTTTGATGATCACACTCAGAATAAAGACTCAGAACCTCACCCRTGCTCCAGGAATGGGGTTTGGAGGGCTCTGCTCCCCACTCCAAACGGGCACAGTCAGTGCCTGTGGTGTCCATCACTGCAGGGACAGGGCTCCCACTCCCTGCGGCTCAGGGTAACAAAGAGCACAAAGAAATCACATCTGGACTGCTGGAAAGGCTCTGTTCTGTATTCCAGACACAACCTGGAGCTGCAGAGCAACGGAGAGCAGCAGGGAAAGGGAACAGGGGCAGAGGAATGGGAGCACAGCTGGGAAATGACCCCCAAGCCCCTCTGCTGCTCTGTGCGTGCACACTGTGAGAGGACAATCGGCCCTGGAGCCTGAGGAGTGTCACATCTGGAGAAAAGGACCAGACAGAGGAGATATTTCATGTTCCCTTGGTAGCTCTACAGTACTGATTTGGAGCCCAAACTCCCCACCCTCTCCTCTCCCCAGCCCAGGCAGATTCCCCCAATCCCTGGGAATTGCATCCCTGAGCCAGCCCGGGTTTGAGTGCACTGATAGCCTCACCCAGGCTCCGAGGGGACAGGAGGGGATGTCACCATCCAAGGACAATCTGCTCCCCTSTCCACAGCCCACAGGAGCAC
>NW_026626945.1:3187-4987 GCF_030028575.1 Malurus melanocephalus
CCAGCACTCAAGCTGCCATTTAACTCCTGTCCCTTGGAKTTTGTTCAATTCCCACAAAAACCATTAACGGAGTAACAAAAGCATTTGCTAAGCAGAGCTCAGATTTTTTTTTTTTTTTTGGATAAAAGCTGAGCAACAGAACTGRTGAACAAATTGCTTGTGTGATTTCCCTGAGGATCCATCACTGTCCCGTTTATCAAAGCCCCAGTTTGGTGATGGTGCCACGTTTGGTGGGCAGTGCTGTGTATTTGGGGTGTTTTTTTGGGGTTCCCTTTGGATCTGGGCACAGCTCTGCCCCACAGCTGCTCCAGGATCACCCCTGGCCTGTGCAATAAAACTCAGGCCTGAGAAAATCTCATTAATTCTCTGAGCTGATGGAGTCAGCTGTCACGTCACAGCAGCTCTTGTCTCCCAAGGAACATGGCATACATGCGAAATGATTGCAGGAATATGCACCCTCAGGGCATATTATTTTCTTAACTAAAATTCAAGTGCATACTTATTACCCAAATCTTTGTCTCAGAAACAGCTTTGCCTTCACATGACGGAATTACAAACCACCAGACAGTTTTTAGGACTTGTATGCAAAACTGCTTTTTAGCATGGCTTTTATAGTTGTCTTATTTATCTAATCTCCGTGAGTCATAATTCCTCCAGGATCACTTTCTTCTTTCTACATTTCATCTCACCAAAACAAATTAAAAAATCAAAAAGCAATGGAAAGAAACAAAAGCAGGCTCCTGCTCCAGCCTGGAGTTGATGAAGTGGATTTGTTCACCATTTCTAAYAGGAACAGACACCCACAGCACCCATGAAGAGACCTCCAGGGGAAAGGCTCGGGCACATCTCCCTTGGGAAGGAGCAAATTGAGAGGTTAAAATAAAAGGAGCAGCAGAGGTGGAGTCGCCATCCCTGAGGGGTTTAAAACCCTGAGGATGTGGCACTTGGGGACATGGGGCAGGGGTGGCCTGGGCACTGCTGGGGACGGTTCAGTGGTCTCTGAGGGCTCTCCCAACCCAAATGATTGTGTGATTTTGTTCTGAGTTGGTTCCCAAAGTGCACGGTGGGTGTTCCACAGCTCCAGGGCTGTTTGCACAGAATTTTACAGGTGCCAGCTGTGCCAGGGCCCTGCTGACCGAGCACAGAGCACAGAGCACAGGGCACAGAGCACAGGGCACAGGGCACAGGGCAAAGAGCACAGAGCTCAGGACACAGGGCACAGGGCACAGGGCACAGAGCACAGCTCAGGGCACTCCTGGGTCATTCCCATCTGCAAACCCTGTAACACCTCTTCCACCCTGACAGATGTGAGCAAACCAAGGACAAACTGTTGTGTGAAATGGGATTGCAGTCAACCAAGAATCAGCCTGGGCATGACCGAGAATGTTTAATTGATGAGAAATTCGTATTACAAAAACACAGAAATCTCAGATTTAAACAGATGTTTCACATCTGGAAAAATCCTTCTTTTCCCTTACTGTCATTTCAGTAGCAAAACAGTGAATTTTGTACTGTTCTGATTGGCCAGAACACCTACAAAATTATATGAGCAGTGATGTTGCAAAGTGTTCCATCAAGATGGGGCACGGATAGCTGAGCCATAAATGTCTGTGAGGAAATGCTCCTGGAACTGGATATTTCTCCATCTGCCCATCACTCTGCTCTGCAGACTCAGCTGGGATGGGGATAATAAAGTGCAGCGAAGCTGTTTCTGTGCCAAAGCCCAGTTTCTGTATTTCAGTCACACCAGAGCAGCGATTCCTGAGGCAGTGACTCCTGCAGCCGGAATGGCCCCGTAAA
>NW_026626946.1:0-1599 GCF_030028575.1 Malurus melanocephalus
AAGAAAAAATCTGAACACTTGAGTGTGTTATGGATGATAATATCACCCATCAGGAGTCCTGATGAGTTCTAGACAAAGTGAATAATCCTGACTGCCTGTAACATAGTCCTGACACAAATTCTGATCAGATTGGCTAGAAAATAATTGAAGATTCCATAGATGGATAGGCAAATCCATTTCATCTGGTTCAAGGTGAAGAAAAGTAATCCACTGCTCATTTCCTGAGAGCTGTCTGAACCTCTCATATCTAATTTAGCATTGTCTGCTCTGCTACATTTCCATTCTGATCTGAGGATTTGCCACATGTTTCATCCACTGTTCTCATTACACTTACAAAGCTTGGATGATTTTTACTGAGAAATGAATAGGATTTTAATTTTTTTTTTAAAGCAACACAGAGTAGCTGCACTCAGGAAGGAACAAAACCATTGGGAATACTGGAATATTGAGTTTACAAGAGCCAAAGGGGCACACGGGAGAAAGCTGTTGAATAGAAGAAGAATCTAGATTCAGTAAATATTCAAAAATAACATTTATCTCCTTTCTTTTCTTCTGTCATCTTCTCACTCCTCTCATTATTTCTATTTTCTTTCCAGAGACCCTTTGACTGCAACTATGATTACTGAGGTGAAGRAAAAGAAAYGAAATTACGGTTCTTCTCMAAAAAAAGGGGACATAAAATATTTTACTGAAACCAAACAGTTTTTCTGGAAAGGCAAGCCCCTGAATTGTGCCTGAAGAAAGCTCTGCCAGCCCCTCCGGGAGCACATCAGCCCCAGATGCAGGGCCTGGCTCATGCCTTTATTGCCTGGGCAGCTCTGACTGGGCTGCACATCCCTTGGCAGCAGTGGGAGCACTGGGTTGTGAGAGGAGAAAGGGTTTCCCTGCTCTCTAGAGCACCCCTAGAGCTTTTCTGAAGACAGACCTGAGCATTTTGATTTTTTTCATTACTTAAAGTACTGCCTTCATCTGGGCTGTGAGCTGAAATGGAGGATTTAGTATGGTCTGTGCACAATTTTTTTTTCCCCTTTTGTCTGTTTCCCTAGAATTGGTGCTTAAAACACATTTTCTCCTCTTGGATGTGCAGTCTCATTTTCTCTTGTCTCAGAGCTGTTATATACACACACTGACAGCAAGAAATACATATTTATTAAACTTGATTTTGAAATGAAGATTTCTTATTAAAAATCTTTTGATTTTTAATAAAGATAAAAGATCTTTATTAAAAATCTTTTATCTTCCACAAATCTTGTAAGTGACATCTCTCCTATTAAATATATTTTGCTGCTGTTTGGGAAGGGTCATTCCTCTCTTTTCATAATCTCAAACTACAGCCTGCAAAGCAACAGAGGTGTTCATGAGCCAAAATATCTGAGATGTTTACAGTTCTGCTAAAGGGCAGCTCCACAGAAATGAAGGGCTGGAACTTAATTCCATTTCCTACATAATTTACAGGTTCTGTCTGCAATACAGATCTGGAGGATGTGCCTTGTGCCTTTCCTAAATTGTCTCTATGCACTCTGCTGGCTGTGCTGGGACATCAGGCACGAGGCAGCCAAGCTTTCCACCTCACAACTGCATAAATATTTACCCTGATCC
>NW_026626946.1:2334-4869 GCF_030028575.1 Malurus melanocephalus
GCTGCTGGGCATAGCAGTGGTGGAACTGAATTTTCTTCAGGACTGAAAAAACACCCTCTTATTTTGTTTAGCTACCTTGGCTGTATATAAATATATGCATATTATATCTGTTCATGTTTAAGGTATATAAATAAATATATATATTTATATTTTATATATATATATATATAAAATACACACACACATTTACTTCCAAATTTCTGCTGGTTCAGATATTGCAGAACACTTTCAGGGGGAGGGGGAAGAATTATTGTGTGTATGGGTGCCAGACATGAATGAATTGATATTTAGGGGTAAAAACTGTCATTCAGAAGAGTTCAGTGAATGAAACACTTCAGTCTACAAGAAACTTTGGTGACAGTTTGGAGTTGTACAAATGTACAGCTACAGGTAGAAATTTTATGTGGTGGAAAGAACAAAAAAGGAAAAAACCCTGAAAAGTATTTTTCCACATGTATCACGAACAGTAGGAAACTTAGAGAAGTAATTACTCCAGCTACCTAATCCATTAAAAAAAAACTTATTTGGTATCTTTTAATAAAAATTACATTTGTTGAAATGAAATCTTGAAATGCAATACTGCTTTGCATAGAGTTTATTGACTTTATTTTTTCACTGGGAACCACATTATTTCTTCAATAAAAAAGAAGACAAGAAAATTTACCCAAGTAATTTATTTCATTTTAGTGGTTTACCAATGACACCACCATAAGTTCAATATAAATATACTGAGCACAAATGCAGCTGTTTTTTTTTAAATTACACTTTCCAGGAGTTCAGGCAAACAGCGGAATTGTCCCATTCATAAAGAAGGAGATCATTATTCACATCATCATATAGTGCTAAATACTTCCAGAAAGAAATTTTAGATATTTTTAAAACCTATTCCCAAAGAACAGTGTGACAAGGTAATTTCTAAATTAGAGTGATTAAGACCATTACAGACCAACAGGTTTATGCAGATTTTCTAGCTGCTCACTTTTCATTTTCTCCTAATGACAAATTTCCTTCCATTTCAAAGATGTTTTAAGACTTTTGAACACTTTTAGTAGTCATAATCTAATATTCTCATGAGATTCACCTTTCATTCATCTTTTCAGCATAGTTGGATGATATCTGTGCCTATTTTTATATTTATGTGTTTTGTGACACATTAAAATCATTCAGACAAATTCAAGGTCGTTTGATTAAAGCTATTCAAGATCAGAATAGGTTTTTTTTTGTTTTGCCTCTCATGCTTTCATATAGAGACAATATTGGGCTCTATATTCTTTGATTAAAAGGTTTTGTAACATGGACAAAATTCTGCTCAATCCAAACACCAGCTTATGTTTCCATTTTACTCCCTGAAAAAATCATTTATTAAATTGTAAATGACCAAGTTTTAATTTTATTGCTTGTATAACTTGCTGCAAGTATCACAACTTCTCAAGTATTTTTTGACATTTAGCAATTCATGACACTGGAGTGCTGTAGCACTTGTTTATTTCTATGCCTCTGTTTATGTGTCCTGCCTACCCAGAGAGACGGGATAATGAATCTTCAACTGATTTTAATTTTCCTTTCCCTTTTGTTGGGAAGGGGATTGCAGAGGGTGAAGTGGGAATAAAGACCCAACAGACCAATTTTACCTGTTGGCATTATCTTTATGCACTCTGAAGCCACATTACCTTACATTGCTGCAGGGCTGTAAAGCAGCAGCAATCAGATTGATTTAATTGCCTCAAGAGAAAACAAGTTGGTATTTTAGCATGGAAAGGCTGTTTCCTCTGCTCATTTCTTTCTGCTGAGAGATTATGAGCAGGAATCATTTCTGTTTGTGATCCACTTTACCAGTTTCACAGATGCAGCACCTTTGCCAGTGCCACATTGTCTCATTTGGAAATTGGATTACATCGAACACGGGTCATCTTAGTGGGCTTTAAATCCCTCACTGTTCAGCCTCCCCTGCAGTGTCTGGGTAGAAATTCTCCACTATCAGTGCTTTCAAACACTGCACTGAGAGTCTGCCAGAGCATTGCAAAGGCTCAAAGGGTGAAAACTCCTCTCAAACTGAGAACAAAATAATCACTTGGCTAGAAAGTCTGATCTACACAATATTAACCTTATATTTCAGCTCGAGGCTTTATTCTTGCTTTTCACTTTTGAGACTGATGAGGAAAAAAAACCAAAAACAAGTACGCTCAACAAAAAAAATGAGTCCAGTGAGACAAAATGGTAGAGGAAAGGTATCAGGGAAAGGAGCAGAAGCAAATTAAAGAATCTGTTGTAACCTGCTACACAAGGACACCCAGGAATGTATTTGCTCCATCACTGGTGCAGCACATGTTCATCTATCAGCCTCTATTTTAAGATGCTCTTCGTTCAGAGTAGAACTTTTTTTTTTCCCTTTATTTCTTTTTTCAATGCACAGAAAATTTAGCCTTAATGCCTGTAGGCATTGGGCAAGACATCCATTATAGACAGCACGGAGAAAATCCCTTCCTGAAATAAATTCAGAGTCTGAATAGCATTTTAAAGAAAACAGTTTCTATG
>NW_026626947.1:0-1357 GCF_030028575.1 Malurus melanocephalus
GCAGTGGCTGATCATTTAGTTACATTACTCTCTAATTATTGCACAGCAAGTTGTTCACTCAGGTGGAATAATGGACAAGGATGAGCATTTCTTTAATCTTTCTTCTCTCCTTCTCTTGGAGTTTTCGTGCACATTTCCTCCCCCCCTTCGTCTCTGCTTTGTAATRCACAGGTGTGTTTTCAGGTCCTGGAAACCTTGATTGTAATGTATAACTTTACAGATATGGCCTGCTTATTTTTGTTGCCCCTGACAGGCACAGGACACCACAACACAAGTGGCAAAAGGTCACAGTGAAATGCTCAGAGGTAAAGCAGCTCATACATAAAGGGAACTGCACATATAGGAAGATTTTCATTTTATCATGAAACCAGTGAGACCTGTGATTCAAAATGTGACTTTTGACCTGGATGTCTCTGGCGTCGGACTCCAGGATACCCGATTTTAATTTTGAGAAATTCAGGTATGGCTCTATCCTGGAGCTGTTGGTCCTAGAAGTACATGGTGCCTTGGAGCAGTTTCAGGGGTCAAGATCCCCAGGCTCCCATCTTGAACAGCACTTTTCTTCTCAATTTTCACCTATTTTCAGTTTTCTCCCTCAGCAACGTTTAATACTTGGATGTTTTCTATACATATGGAGGCTTCACACAGTTTTTAAAACAACTCTGCGGATTTTTTCTTTAAATATAAAAACATTCTACCTGACTGAAGAGATGTGTGAACTTACAAACCATTGGACAAAGCAAAAAACGCAGATAGCAGCCCTTTGTGCTTGTTTTTCTCTTCACTCTCTATCTGCTGTTTCTCTCTTTTGGAGGCAGGCTAATGAATGACAGGGTTTAGTAAATATTTGGTTTCACACAATAAAACCATTCTTACTTGTTTCCATTCTATTTTGGATTTCTGGGATTAACTGTCCCAGAGAAGTCTTCTGTTGCAGGTGTCCTTTCCTGTTAACTCTGCTTGGGGCTTGCCATTTAGGGACACGTAGCTTTGTAATTGCAACATCCTAAAAGGGCTCAGGACCTTAGCTGAAATTAGCAGAGCAAATCTACAAGAACACAGACTTTCATATAATTTCTTGTCATCCCAAATGAAAGGGGCAAGACCCACAATAGCTATGAGAGAGCTTCTCCTTTTGTGAAAAAGAGTTCCCAAAAATAAGAAAAACTAAACAAAAAGAAAACATGAAAGCAAAAATGTTTGTGTTGTAGAGGTTTAAGACATGACTGAAAAAGAATGATAATGGAAGGCTTTAGACAAACTTTGCAACACTGACTAAAGCCCCATTCCAGCTGGGAGCTCACTGAGATCCGGTGCCAGGGTCTCATCATCTGTCAAACTGTGGGCAGCTTGCAAA
>NW_026626947.1:3392-5070 GCF_030028575.1 Malurus melanocephalus
GGCTACTACTGAGGATGCAGATTCTGAGTACTTCCAAAAAGTGCTTTTTTTATTTACATACTCACTAAGGGAAATATGTAATCAAAGACAAAATGAAATCAATTTAATTCAGACACTGCTTTGCCCTCCATTAAGCCACAAAAAATACACTCTACCTTTCTCATTAATACAGACACAGAAACACAGACAGCCTTGGTTTGGAGGAAAAGGAAAACTGTCAGAAGCAGTCACCTCATAATGAGGAGAGCAGTCAGGGTTGGCAGAGCTGCTCTGCATTTAAGTGTCCAGCCATCATGTTGACTTATTGTTTACACACTAAGTGAAAAATGCAAAATAAACACAATATTTACCTCCAAATGAGATACTGTGAATTTAAATCTACTTACTTGTTTGTCATCCAGGCACTTATGACAAAAGAGAATGCAACATGAGCCCCACAAAAGACTTCTTTTCGACCTAATAACACTATTAGTTTATTAATCATTTAAAGTCAGTTGTATATTTTAGGTATCTGTGCCTCTGAGCTCTTATATATATGAGGATTTATATCGACATTTTCTAGATAAATCCAACTGCCATTTAACTCTTATAATTCTGTCCTCAGGAAGCAAGGTGTTGTGAAACAAAAGGGTGGAAATGCAACTTAAAGGTAAAGCTCTAAAAGATTCTGTACATTTACTTTGTAGAGAATTAATTTGTAATTTAATTTAAAATTAAATCAATTTGTAATTTAAGGTATAAGAAAAATTTGCACATTTCACAGTACACCTTTGTGATGGAAAATGGTCTTTTAAGGCTGCGTGACACTAGAGCAATCATTCAAATCCCTGATATATCACAAACTCTACTATTAAAAATTCAATAATCCAGGCAGTCCCACCCCAAGTTCCAAGCTCCATCCTCACAATGCTCCCCTGAGCAGAGTGCAGGACAGCCCGCCCACCCCTAGCGTGTCTGGAGCCGAGCTCAGATCTTGGCCAAGGATGTTTTTTTCTGCTCTGTTTTCATGGATCATTTCCCTCAAACTGACAGAGACAGAAAGCCCTGCACTGCTCTGGTTCTGTTCTGGCAGCAGTTGTACGACCTGGGTGACCAGGAGGCTCCAGCCACTGCTGCTGCTGCTCCAAACAGCCTCGGGCACCATCCCAGTGACAATGAAAACGTGTCCTGGGTGCCTGCACAAGGAAATACTGATCCCACAGGGACAGGACTCCAGGGCTGTGAGCCATGCAAGGAGAACAAAAATAACAGGGGACATGGAAATGGAGGTGATGTCAAGCAGAAAAACTAGACAAAAGTACATTTAAATTCATGTTTTAACAGAACAGACTGAAAAGATATTCTGAAATATAACACCAATTGTTAAATCACTGAGATGGGAGTTGGAAGTAAAAGGACAGATCATGTCAGTATCATCTGGATCCCTGTTCACATGGATTTATTTTCACATTTAAATAATCCATAGTATATTGATTTCATGAAGCCTCTTTCACATACAGATTCTAAACTGTGTCATGCTGTAAGGTGCTTGATCCTGTTCTCTTTATTAAAGAACACCATCCATTGCTTGGTCATATTTTCCTGTCCATGAATCCAGAGGCAAGTGTGATGCACCACAGTGAGAAGCAAATCACATTTTAGAAAGGCCTGCAAGAGCGAAAGCTAAAGCCAGAAATAC